>NC_133311.1:22978764-23004132 GCF_012295235.1 Primulina huaijiensis | reverse complement strand
TAATAGAAAAAATAAATTATACAGGTAATAGAAATAAATAGATTATATATTCTTGAATTAATATTAATAATTAATTAATTCTATAAATTAATAATGAAGGACTAAACATTTTTGACAAAAATATGATTAAAATTATTAAAAATCGAAATATACAGTCTAAGATGAAAGAATGTATATAAAAAATATATATAATTTTCATATTTCTGTGCAGAGTAGATAGGTATGCAAGAGGAATACCACTCTTAAATTTTTTTATATGACCTTTTTATGAAAAAAAAAAATCAAAATTTGGCCTTATAAAAAATATTTATTAAATTATCCTACCTCGTTCAATCTCGTCTCATTCCAAGCATAGTTCCGAATATTTTTGACGATGAAATCCTTGCATCATTTAGAAGTATCACGATACCAACAACGATTAGGATTATTCTATGTTATATATTGAGTATTTTTCTATTATGATACCAACAACGATTAGGATTATTCTATGTTATATATTGAGTATTTTTCTATTATGCGGTCAAAATGTTAGTTTTTGGATCATAAACATATATGTCAAATTCAATAAAAATACAAGAGATACACGTAATCAAATTATATTAAAATAAAAAAAATACTTTCCATGTAATATAAGGATTTTTATGACCATATATAAGAAACTGAGTGTGTGTGTTTTGGAGCAATATTTTGTTACCAACTATAAAATTTTACGTCTCCTGGACATCCTCTGCATCATTTCCTCGTGGCAAAAGAAGGATGGAAATGCATCAACAAGGAGCCAACGCCACCAATCGCCGCCACTTCCTGATCATCTGCTTCCCCGTCCAAGGACACATCAATCCGGCTCTTCAACTAGCCAAAACTCTAGCACATGGCGGAGCTAAGGTCACATTCACCACCACCGGCCGCGGGCTGCAACGTGTTCATGAAACACTCCCCTCACTCAATGGTTTGTCTTATGTCTCTTTCTACGACGGCCTCGACCCTGAATCGGCCGATGGTTTTTCGTCCTTTATGGCGGATTTGATGAAGGCAGGCTCCGAAAATCTCCTAAAGATCCTTGAGAAGTTTGTAGAAATGGGCCAAAAGGTGGACTGTTTAGTTTACAGCTTTATCCTCCCTTGGGCGGCGAGGGTGGCGCGTGCTGTGAAAGTTCCTTCTGCTTTTCTTTCTATACAATGCGCCACCGCCTTCTCGATTTATCACCGCTTCTTCAACGGCCATGACGGAATTTACAGTGTTAATGGTGGAATTAAAGATGTGCTTGAAACTTCCGTTTCTGTAGAGATTGCACAATTGCCATTGTTTTCAGCCACTGATCTGCCTACTTTCCTACTACCTGATGACCCTTCGAATACTTTTATGATCCCTTTAATGCAAGAACACATACAAGAACTTGAGATTGACGCTGAACCGTGTGTTTTTGTGAATACGTTTGAAGAATTAGAGGAAGATGCAATAAGAACGTTTAAAGACAAGATGAATCTCATCGCGGTTGGCCCATTGATTCCATCGGCTTTCACCCGTGGGGACGTGAACGGCTCGACGGAAAAATCCTATGGTGCCGATTTGTTCCACAAAAATGACGACTACTTCCAATGGCTAGATGACAAAGATGAACATTCTGTGATCTATATCTCATTTGGCAGCATAGTGGTGCTAAAGAAAGAGCAAAAAGAAGAGATCCTGCAAGGACTGAGAGAAATAAAAAGACCCTTTTTGTGGGTCATCAGAACGACAGACAGAGAACAAGAATATATTCAGAAAAGTCTTGAACACGAGGTTAAAAATGGGGATGGCCTCATAGTTCCATGGTGTTCGCAGATGGAGGTTCTAGCACACAAATCCATCGGCTGTTTCGTGACACATTGTGGATGGAATTCGACACTCGAGAGCTTGTTCTCTGGAGTTCCTATGATCTGTTGTCCACATTTTTCGGATCAAACTACGAATGCGAAAATGGTGGAAGAGGTGTGGGGGACAGGGGTGAGAGCCAGGGTCAACGGAGACGTAGTTATTGGGAGAGATGAGTTCAAGAGATGCTTGGAAATGGTGATGGGGGATGGAGAGAGGGGGAGGGAGATCAGATATCATTGTAAGAAATGGAGAGGCATGGCTATGGAGGTTGTCAAAGAGGGTGGTTCTACAAACAAGAACTTGAAATGTGTCGTGGATGGCCACTATAAGGTTTAGGTAAGAGGTTGTCTTAAATCTTAAATCTTAATGGACTGTAAACGGGGTGGTATTAAGAAAATGAAGTTGCTGCAATTTTTTTTGGAATCTCTTTATTTTTCGATACTCTGAGTAAACTCTCGAGACACAATACACTTCGAATCACGCTAGTAAAATAAATCACACTTAACAACACTTTTACTCCAAGTGAACGTACATAAACTGCAAATCAGGCTAACAAAATAAATCACTTCTAAATTATAATGGCTAGCAATATAACTTTCGTTCCAGACACAATAATAATGGCTAATCTCCAAGTCAACATACATAAGCTACAAAAGGTATATAAAAAAATAGCTAGTGACATTGCTTAAATCGAACAACATTGATCAGAAATCGGATGGCTACATTGAATGATTGAACTCGAAGCCGGATTCATCAGTGGTCTCTGATAAGAAGAATTTTAGGAGGACAACCAAGAAGAAAGAATTAGAAGGAGAGAGATCTTTTTTTTACTTTTCTCGTATATCTTTTTTTATTACATTCCTCATTTTTATACATCTTACAAGCAGAGAAATTGTCTAAAAATAATATCCACTCATTTCTTCCCACTAAGCCCCCACTATGTACACGATTGGATGAGTGTGGAAAATAATACAAAGCAACTGCTGAAATTAAATAACCAAGTCTTCAACTTCCATTGACCAAGTATTCGGTTAAATATATTACACCTATATTTGGCACATCGACACATATCAGTCTCTGTCTCATTCGGCAGCGTATTGAATCTCCAAAAATCACAGATGGATGAGATCGCGAGAGGTTTATTAGATTCTAAAAAGCGGTGTTTCTATGGGTTATTCGAGCTAAGCATGTTGAGAATAAAGAAGACGAGAAGTTGAGTAGTATGGAGGAACTCGGAAGACTTGGGAAAATGGTGCCATATGGTGTTCCCAGCTGGAAGTTATGACACACACAAATCGTTAGCACCCTGCGGATAGAACTCGACTTTGGAGAGCCTGTCGTGTGGCGTGCCGATGGTAGCCTTTCCACGATGGACGGATCAGGGAACGAACACGAAGGTTGAGAGTGATGAGATCAGGTCTTGCATCGAGAAAGTGATGGATGGAGAGAGAATTGAGGGAGAATGCAAGAAAATGGAAGGGTTTGGCAAGAGAAGCCATGGAGGAAGATAGATCTTCTAGCAAGAACTTTTTTCTTAAGAGTAAAATGCATTCAAATTAACTAATTTTTTAAATGTTGAGTAGCAAGCTATACAGAGACAATGAGCACATGAATCCTCAAACCAAACATAGTTAGACTTAGAGCAACTTATGAGTTACCACATTTGCTTTACGACATATATGGCTTAAAGAAAGAAAAATATGAGATGCCAACAACTCTTTAATATCGAGACATAAATATCCAACTGGGCTAAGGTCCTCTGTATCATGGTTTATTGCTTGAACGCTTGGAACGAGTCTGGGAATATACACACATTAGTAAACCCGTTTTGTAAACAAAAGTCCATACTAGCTCGAATAACAGTCAACTCCGCATCTTTAATCGACCTCGAATAATTGATTAAACAAGCCAGAGCACCTATATATAATCAACCTTTTCTGGTTAAGCAAACCATCAACCCCGCATCCACGTCCAAACGTAGTTGTCTTGCAAGAACTTGAAAGCATTGCTTCCAGCTGAAACGGAAGGGTGTTAGATTTGAATAATTAATAGTTTTGCATGTGATTGATTCTTCGGAAATTTGGTTTTGGTGATCGTTTGTCGAGTCATTTTGGTTTTACTCGTATATATTAGTATGATAGATGTTCATACTTAATTCGAAGAGATGTGCGGTGAAATTACAAAATTCTTGTATGAATAATACTCATGATGTTCCACAAATTATACAAAATACTAATGTAATTCCGTACGTGAATGTCTGGCCAGAAGTTCGATTCTCCTGTCAACATTTTCTCGGACGAGCTGTTGCATAGAGCTTGCTCAAAGCGGTTTACGTCACTGACCTAGTTTACATATTATTGAATTAGTCCGGAGTTTATTCAGTGAGCATCGAAAAATAATGACCCCGACTTTTCAAGTCATAAAAAATTTAATTTAATTTAATTTTCTCAACATAAAAAAATGCAGGACTAGAGTAGACTAATTTAATTTTCTCAATAAAGCTAAATATTTTTCACATGAAGCGAAATCATATTTTAGTATATATATCTATATACATAATTATATTGGAACGATAAATATCTAATTTATAAATATACAAGACAAAAATAAGCGAGTGATCGTGGTGCGGTGCTGTCAAATTGCTTCACGAATGTATATTATATGTATAATATATTTTATACAAGATACTATTATTATCAATATCTAAATTGAAAACAAAAAATATTAATAAACTTCACGTTTTTGTATTTGGAGAAGATATTTATATTTTGTATAAAAATCAACGAAAACAACCCTTCAAACATAACATAGAATGAGCTCATAGGCACATGTGGTGATTTCAAATATACTAAATCACATACATGAATATATCCTGCCATAACCCGATAGAAATTATCAATTCGACTCGTCTATTTCGTCTATTTTATAAAGCTGAGTTAAGTAGGCCTATTTTGAAAACTGTAGTTTAAATGAAGGTGAACAAATATTTTACACATTTTCCAACTCTTCACCAGGAGTGAATTCATGCAGCATGAGTTAAAGCATTGAAGCTTGTAGGTTGTATCCATTAATCAGCAAAAGCCAACAGTAGAGTAGTATCTAAAAATAGAAACCAAATAATTAAATTTGCAAAATGGGCTTAAATATCATGCATGGCCAGACGTTTATGTGATGGAAAGATCAAAGAAAAGACAAAATGTGAACTTTCAAAGGATTGGAATTCGGAAACTGGAAAATGCACAACCAAGTACATCAAATCCAATTAAAACCCGGCCATCTCCAAGTTCTTGAAGAAACGCTTTCAAGTTCTTACCAGAATATCCATCTTCCTCCATGGCTTCTTTTGTCAAACCCTTCCATTTTCTATCATTCTTTCTCAATTCTCTCCCATTTTCACCTCCATCCATCACTTTCTCGATGCAAAAACTAATCTCATCACTCTCAACCACACCATTTTCATTCAATTTAACCATGCACCGTCACTTGATCAGCATACTGCGGAAAAGCCACCATCGACACGCCACACGTGTGTGTCTCCAGAGTCGAATTCCATCCACAATGTGTCAAGAAGCACCCTAACGGCCTATGCTTTAGAACGTCCAGTTGAGAACACCATGGCACTATTTTCCCAAGATTTTGAAGTTCCCCCATGCAACTGATGATCAACTTCTCATCATCCTGTTCATTGTCTTCTTCGTTCACTCGAATAACCCACAGAAATGGCCTTCTAGAATCTAATAACCCTTTGTCAATCTCCTCCATGCATTTGTGATCTTGGAAGCTTCACCATGCTACCAAATGCCACATATTCCCACTGAAGATTCTACCTTCGAGTTCAACCACTGAAAAAGATCGCCGCATGACCCTTGATCATCCAAAAGTGTAGGAGTATTCAAAGGTCCGATCCCAATCAACTCATATTTTTCAATAGACTAGGAAAATGCACGTGTGTTACACGTGGTTAACAAAAGATCGAACCATAATTATGAAATTTAGATACTGTCTAAAATCGTTTGATTAACATCATGTTTAAGAGTATTTCTCAATCTAAACAGATCAAAACACAATAGATAAAATAACATGATGACCATAAACATATATATTCATTTGTTCATATGACAAACTTTTCAATCAACGTGATTACGACATAATAACAACTTTAATTTGTCAAACCAGAAAATATTTTTTTCATCCAAATATCATTCATAAAAGAAAAAAATAAAAATAAATTAATAGAGTAACGGATTTACTATGACCCAAACCACAGTGTACTTAAAAGAAGCACACAAAATTATAAGCAATAATAAAAAAATTCTCTTAATTAATTAAAATTAGCATACTATTGTTAAAATAAAACCACTAAACTTGTTATCAAGTTTAATTCAATTGCTTTTGCTAACTTTTAACCCTTTATAGATTTTGTTTACTTTTTTATGTTTGGTTTTTAAAATTACATATTTAGATAATTAATTTTATATCAGAATACATATTTTTCGGTGGATACTTTTATCTAAATTTCATTAAAAAATTTCTACATGCAAAAATGCTTCATAAAACAAAATTTTACATCTTATAGCTTTTGAGCAATGGCTGTAACCAAAACATAGAGATTGCTTCCTTTAACATCCATTTTAAGGGGAAAAGATTTCTAAAATTATTTTCAAAATAATCTCAAATTTAGCCAAAAATTCACTAACGATTGATAAAAAAAGATCATATGCCAAATCATTAAATCAACTGCTATAACTATTAAGTCTCATTACCAAAAACCTGAATCACTTGCTATCATGAAAGATTTTCATTCACATGATTGCAGTATAACAGAATAAGAGATGGTAAAAAATGAGAATGACTTGAACATTATCAACTATAATAGAGCGAATTTCTACATATTTAACATCATATTTGGGACAAAACTAAAGGACAAAACTAAAAACTGAGTTAATATAAATATATATTCTACCTTTCTTCTCAAATGATAAAAAAAATGTCCTAACCAATAAAGAGACATCAGATAAAAATAGATCAAGAATGTCAAGCACAATAAAAGTACTTCAATTTATTTATATCATCAATTGCTAGCTCTAGGGAAACATCAAAGGTTAAACAAATTATATATGTGAACAAATGAAATGAAAAACAAAATGAAAACAAAATACTACAATCATCATAATAGAATGCAAAACTTCTTTCGACAAACAAATGCCACACAGAGGGAAAAAAAACGTGAAAATAATAAAAAACGAATGTCACAAAGAAGAAAAAGAAAAGCAAGGAGAAAACAATTTAAAAAAAGTGAAGAAGAATGATAAAACAAGTGAAAAAAGAATACAAAGGTAATACTAAAGATCAAAAGAATATAATAAACACATGAACTAAAAAATAAATGCACAAGACATCAATTTCTACCAACATAAATATAATTGAATGATAACTACTAAAATGAATTAAATCCTATTAACCTTAACATGGACAATGACTAAAATAACCCTGTCAACTGTATCAAAATGCAAAACAAGAGGTCATAATAGTAAGCTCACAAATAGAACTTATATATTTATAGGTATATAGATTTTAGTGCATCGGGCTCCAATGCATCAAAAGTGTTCACTAAAACTATGGGTTTGCTTCAGAAGCTAGGGTCTCTAGTTTCTTCTTAACAGCTGCAAGCACAAAGCTTAAGCACGGAGAGTTAGTAGGAAGTACTAAAGTCGGAAGTGTTAGTTGTCCCACATCAGATGGATAAAATACCTGTGACTTGCATATATGGGCTTGGACAATCCTCCCCCCGTGAGCTAGCTTTTGGGGTTGAGTTAGGTCCAAGTTTCAATCTTCATATGGTATCAGAGCCAGGTTCCACCGTTATGTGTTGTACCACCCGTTCTGCCCATAGTTGGGTCATTTGCAAACTTCACGTTCCAGATGTTCATTCCTGGGCGTGAGGGGGTGTGTTAGTTGTCCTACATCAGATGGATAAAATACCTGTGACTTGCATATATGGGTTTGGACAATCCTTCTTGAGCTAGCTTTTGGGATTAGTTAGGTCTAAATTACAATCTTAACAGGAAGTTCACTTTCGGAGAACTTTAATGGGATTCCGGGTACGTAGTTTAAACTTCCACGTGGGATCAGTGCAGTTTTCGTGGATTTCATCTAAACCGGTTAAAATAGTAGTAAGAAACATCAAACACTATAGCCCTCTGAGCCCAAAGAAGTGCACTTGGGATGTTTGCTTCCCGCGCCACCTCCACAGCCCATGGAAGCAGCAGAATGTAGACCACGTCCGTAAAGTATTGGCCTTGGTCCGACGAAGTTTGGATAACATCTTTCGTGGTTTGGATGCCAGAATTTCTTAATTCCGACATGTAGTGATTCCCATCGTTGTGCAGTGCAGCTCATATCCGTCCTCTGTGCCATCGGAAAAAGTGACGAAGGTGAGGCCCTTTTTGGGTTCGGAGGTGACTGGTTTGACCGTGCTCCGCCGTGCCTATACGGTGGTGACGTCAATGCAATTGTTGATCAGCGTGTGGGAAAATTGAAGGGCGGGATTGATGTTTCCTCGGACTGGAAATGATACAAGGAGAACCGTGGCGAGTATTAATCGATCGATAGTGGAAGAGTTGTAATTTGAGTGCTGGGCCAGTACGTTTGGCTAACCCAACGAATAATTTGTTCGCAATAACATATTTCTTCGTTCAATCTCTTATGTATACATAATAATCATTAAAATGCGTCAGTATTTGACGAGAAATTAGTAGAAAAATCAGTGATATTAAAATTAAAACTCTTATAAAATCGTACAATTTTTTTTAAAACAAATATCTATCTTAAATAGTAAAAAAATATTTCATGTAGATTTATATATCCTTGATGATGGATCATTCTGTGGTTGTGAATTCGTAACCTGACCCTTGTCGGATATATATTCTCTCGAAGAATTTTAAATATTTTAATTGGGTTTCTAAAATTTTCATTTATAGATATTAATTAAAAGATAAAAATCAGAGTAAAATAATCTTATCGCCACCCCTTTCTTGCACTCAGCCAACCATTACGTCATTGATTACATGATCAATCGTGTAAAAAAATCTCATTCCTATGATTGATTTTGTCATATATTCCATTTAATTCACACCATTAATTAATTAGTCTTTTAATTATTGGCACGCAAGCAAGAACTCCATTTATAAAATAGTTTCAATCAAGTACGGAAATATATATAGTTTTAATTATAGATGCAAATAGCTATTATATGGACATTATTAATTCAAAATTAATTGATTTTGTGGTTTATACATACATGATAATACTTGGGAACTATAGTCAACAAAAAAAAAATCTTCGAATTCCAATGAAAAGATTACCAAGTAGCTCATTTCTTATGACTCAAACGGAAAATCAAATACCAAAAAATTATATTATTAGACCGTCACAATTATTTAATTCAGTTTTTATATTTAATAATATATTTTTTTATTGTTTGTTTATTACTTAATACAAAAAATAAGCAACTATGAAAGACATTAAAAGATGTCCTCAGAGCATCTCCAGTCATAAAACTCATCACCAGGTTTATTCTGTGCTACATCACTGCTACATTAAAAATTAAAAACCTCATTATTTTTAAACTTTTCCACCCCAATCATAAACCCAAAAACACAATTTTTGTAGACTCCACTATCAAATCGCACATTCATCTACTCATTTTAATTTACTACCTTTATTTTTTACTTTTACTTATATATTTGACTAAATATATATTTATACTAATCAATTTAATTTTCAAAATTATTTAATTAAGCATACATTTTTTTTATAATTTAGCAAATTTGAAAATTTGGGGAATATTGAAAATTATGAGGGCGAATATTTGGATTGTCCGAAGATGAATTGAAAGATGTAATGGTGTAAATTGAAAGAAAAATGATAGTGTTGGATAGAGAATGAGACTACGCCTATTTATAGCCAAAAATAGAATAATAATTATTTTTAAATGACATAAAAAATATTATGCAAAAAAAAAAAAGAATCGAAATGCATGAAAAAAGAAATGAACAATTATATGAGTTTGTATGGACCATATATCAAACTAAAGAAATAATAAAGAAAACAAAAGTTTGACACAACTTTTTATATTGTGGTGGGACTCACACAATAAACATGATTTAAAACCATGGATTCTGTTTATCCTATAAATTTTGAACATATAATTCTTAATTCAAGGTTTTTTGTTTGTTAAAATTTATTTTATACATGAACCTCCTGTTGGAGGTGCTCTCAACCAGACAAACATCGAAAGTGTTCAATTTCTTGATTTGTTTCATCAGCGTCACCTCAAACGTCATGTAATCCAACCATTTCCCTCCTCATGTTGTACGTGATAAGAAAGGAAATATATAATTTCTTCCAACAAACAAATGCATAAGAAAAATTGAATTAGAATTCTATTATATATATATATATATATATATATATATGGGCATGGCTCACATTTTTCTTTATATATAACAACAGCATTAAAACCAATGAATTCCCGCCACGTCCTCCTCGTCACATATCCGGCGCAAGGACACATCAACCCTGCGCTTCGGTTCGCCCAAAGACTCATCCACATCGGGATTGATGTCACCTTCGTCACAACCGTGCATGCGCGGCGGCGCATGGTCAAAGCCTCCGCCGGAGACGCCCCTAAAGGCCTCAATTTCGAGACATTTTCTGACGGCTACGACGATGGCTTCAAGCCTAGCGACGACTTCAACCGCTACATGTCGGAATTAAGAAATAGTGGCTCGAGAAATTTGAAAGATATAATCGTCGCTACGTCAGAGCGAGGCAGACCCGTCACTTGCTTGGTGTACGCCATCCTGATCCCATGGGCGGCGGAGGTGGCGCGCGAGGTTCATGTCCCTTGTGCGCTTCTTTGGATTCAACCGGCCACCGTGTTGGACGTGTATTACTATTATTTTAGAGGTTTTGAAGATGAAATAAAGGAGAACTCTGATGACCCCTCGTGGAAAATTCAGTTCCCCGGAATCCCATACGACTTCTCCAAAGGTGATCTTCCATCTTTTATACTTCCTTCGAGCTCCGAAAGATACAGCTTCGCGCTTCCATCTTTCAAGGAGCAAATCGATGCCCTCGATTTGGAAACGAAACCGAAGGTTTTAGTCAACACTTTCGATGCGTTGGAGCCTGATGCTTTGAAATCCATCGAGAACTATGAGTTTATCGGGATCGGACCCTTGATCCCTCCTGCTTTCTTATCGGATGGTCAAGTCTCGTCGGACAAATCATTCGGGGTCGATCTTTTTCAGAAATCAGATGATTACATTGAATGGTTGAACTCAAAGCCGGATTCATCAGTGGTTTATGTCTCATTTGGCAGTTTGTTGAATCTTCCAAAATCACAGATGGAAGAGATCGCAAGAGGCTTATTGGATTCTAAAAGGCCATTTCTATGGGTTATTCGAGCTAAGCAAGACGACAATATTGAAGAAGATGAGAAGCTGAGTTGTATGGAGGAACTTGGAAGTCTTGGGAAAATAGTGCCGTGGTGTTCCCAGCTGGAGGTTCTGACACACAAGTCGTTAGGGTGCTTCGTAACACACTGCGGATGGAACTCGACTTTGGAGAGCCTGTCGTGTGGCGTGCCGATGGTGGCCTTTCCTCAATGGACGGATCAAGGGACGAACGCGAAGCTGATCGAAGATGTGTGGAAGGTAGGGGTTAGAGTGAAAGTGAATGAGAATGGCGTGGTTGAGAGTGATGAGATCAGGTCTTGCATCGAGCAAGTGATGGATGGAGGTGAACGTGGGAGAGAATTGAGGGAGAATGGTAGAAGATGGAAGGTTTTGGCAAGAAAATCTATGGAGGAAGATGGATCTTCTAACAACAACTTGAAAGCATTTCTTCAAGAAATTCGGATTAAATAGTTTTGCTTGTGATTCTTTTATCTTTGATAAGTTATACAAAAAATTAGTGTCGTTTTATGTTCGAAAATGCATGACCATTGTAAGCAAATATAAATTCGATAATTTCTGTTCAAGTACACCGATTCCTTTTTTAAGATTACTATAAATAATGTACGTGCGTTGCACGTAGGAAACATATGTTAAAATAGTTATAATTTGAAATAAAATTAGTTAACTCAACAAGAGACAATGATAATAACATTGTAAATTTTGACAATTCGTGTTAATAAGCATATATAACTAATTTGGAAAAAAAATATATTTTTTAAATTTTAAAAAAATATTTGGACTACTAAAAATTTTTTATATCTTTTTTATCATATTGTTTTCTTTTGTTATTTGTCATATTCTCTCAATAATGCATATAATTTATTATAATATTCAATTATTACAATGTTTTTTTTCGATCAATTATATGCAATTTTTTATTTACAATGTTGTTTGATTATTATTCTCTTTCATGTAAATTGACAATAATTTTTACTGAATGCTTTTACTTTCCTAGCCACCTTTAATTTATTAGACACTTATACTTGATAACATATAAACTACACATTATTATTAGGGTGAACAAAAACTCGGTTAAACCGAATTAATCGATCGAACCGAGTCAATTCGGAAATTCGGTTCGGTTATTTCAGAAATTCGGTTTTCAAATAAAAAAAATTCGGTTATATCGGTTAATTCAGTTCGGTTACGGTTGTCAAAATTTTGAAATCGGCTAACCGAATTAACCAATATAATAAATATTATTATTTAATAAATTTTTATTATTTATCAATTTTTATATATTTTTTAATTTTTAATTTTAAAATCAGCCCTAATTATAAAGAAAAATTTGTGATTTTATATTTTTATGCATTTGTGTAGATTGTAGTGTTCAAAAAAATTTCATATATAATTAAAGTTAAATCACAAATTTTTTAAAAAAACTAATCGGTTAATTCGGTCACCAACCTAATTAACCAATTTTAATTCGATTCGATTTTCATCGGTTATGAAAATTAATTAGGTCGGTTTGGTTATTGCTAAATATTTCGGTTCGGTCCAGTTATGACTAATTCGGTTCGGTCGGTAACAGAACCGACCGAATGCTCACCCCTAATTATTATAACAATCTATCATCACATAAAAAGTAACGATGGATTGATTTAAATAAATATTGATTAAATGTTGTCATCTATTTGCAATTTATAATAATAATATTTTTGACAATAAATCATCTTTTTACTGACTCTTATGACATTTATTTTAATATTTCATATTAACTCATAAGTATAATTAGCACAATCAAATTCCTAATGTCATATCTGTATTACCTCCAGAAAAATAATATATTTAACTTTTATAATTGTTTAAATATCTTAAAGGGAACATTTGAGTACCCTTATCTTGAAAAAATTCATTGTATTTATAAAGTTTGAACGGTAAATATAACCTTATAGTATACATTTAATTTAGAAACTGAATTTATTGTATGACAAACACTTCTTCCATCTCTATTTTTTTGTGTTACCCAAAAGAGTTAATATTTTTGCTCTTTTATCTTCTCCAACTCACTGTAAAAAGTTATAAAAAATATTTATATCTAGAAAAATATTTTTATTTATTGTTTTTCTTGTCTATATATTTTGTTATATGTGAGCAAATATTCTACTTCATTGTTTTAATTGTCATATATCTTTACTATATAATTTGTGTACATTGAAGATTAATATATAAGTTTATTTTTTAGTTTTTTATTACCTGGACTTAGGTTGATATATTAATATGTTATATACATAGATATAAGAATTTTCAAATTCAATTTATTTATAATGATTGTTCATAACAAAGGCCAACTCAAAATAATAAAAATTAGGATTCATAATTATTTTGAATATGATATACAAATAATACGTGGAAACTTTTTTGACATTTTAGTTGCAAATTACAGTGATAAATGCATGTAAGTGCATTATTTAATTGTGACAATTATAATTTTATTTAAATATCTTATTTATCATTCAAAGATCAAAATTAGTTTATTTCTTATTTTGATTATCGACAAATCCAATATTTGATTTAAATGTTTTTATTAATAAAATTTACATGAGTTTTATTGTATATTTATCCAATTTGAAAGGGATAAATTATAATTCAATATATAATAATATTTAAAAATTGTAGAATGCTTCTAAATTTAAAAATCGAGTACCATGTAAGGGATCAATTCAAAACTAAAAGTTGATACATGTTTCTTCTAGCTTTACAATCAAATAATATATGATCAAGCGTTTGTCGTTTTACCAAAAGATATAACTGATAGTAACTATGCAAGTCAAATCTTTAAATCATAAAACAGCTCAAGCGCCTACCCATCGTGGACAATTATTGTACCAAACACTCTATCTCCTAATAATTGCACCAATTGTAATCATTGAAAATCAAAGTCGCGATCTTGGCTCTGATACCAATTGTAGGCTCAAGCGTTTACTGTTTTATCAAAACCTATAGATTATGGTAACAGTACAAATCAAATATTTTAAATAGTACAACATCTCAAACACAACATTTCAATTACTCTACCCAACATGATCAATTATTGTACCCAACAAATAAGTTTATGCAAATAACCTTTTACTATATCATATAAATTTATAAGACATTTGAGTAGAATATATACTTGATATTCTACATAAGTAGTAGAGAAAAAAAATTTATTTTTCATTTATTCAAAAATTTATATTTTAAAATAAAAGAAAAATCAGNAAATTATTATTTTTAGTTTATCATCATAGTATTTACCTCAATAAACACAATTTCGAACGTAGGATGTTAAATTTAATATTAACATTAGATAATTATAGTATTAATTTTAACATTCATTTTTTTATTCTTCTCAATACATTACTTTTTCTATCTTCAAATATATTAATCTATTTATTATTATTGTATATAAAGTATAATAATTATTTAGTTAATTGATCACATTTAATATAAGATGTTTAGTAAAAATTCTAATATATCTTTAAAGACTAATAGATGACGAAAAATTAAGAAAATGTAGAACACTATGGTGCGTAAACTTTCGCTTTGTACAGTGACAAAAAATAAGGTGAAACCAAGTGAGATACTTATATATATGAGTCTCATTTAACTTAACCCATTATAATATTTTTATTAACCGACTTTGTCTTTCTTTTTTACTTCACTAACTTCGCAGTGTGACTCATTCAAGCATTAACTTTTTATGTTTTTAGTACATAGTCGTAATGCCCGAGATTTTTATATAATTGATCCAATTATTCACAAGAATGATTAAGAAATGAATTAGCATCCGGGTCCCCACAATAGTGGCCTCCACTCTCTCACTGACTTCAATCTTTAGAAGTCGGTATTAGCAGTTTATAGGTAATAGACAATTATTTAATTTTTATTTTCTGTCTTTTGATTAATTGTTTAATTTTTTATGTTCTACCTAATTTATTTTTATAATTTTTATTTAATTTTTATAATCATGATTATAAGTGTTGCACACATACAATATAAAATTAATATATTTTAAAATGTTAATATTGAAGTGTCGAATAAATGTATTAAATCATTATTTAAGAACTTTTAGAAAAACAATATACATCATAATTCAGATTTAAAGATTAATATACAAATAAAGAATTGCGATGAATATCTTACAAAATAAATTGTGTTAGCCAAAAAAAATTAAATATGATTATTGTAAATGAATTTTTCTTAATTAATTAGAAAATTTTCAGCAAATGCGCTGAATTAATTAAAATGTTTTTAATATAGTATGTCGATAAATGTTTTTCCATATGAGTTAGTGATTGAGTCCTTATGAACATTTAAAAAAATGTGTCTTTAATTATAGTAACGTTGTCTTATAATTTAAAATATTAAATGAAACAAATTATCAAGATAAAAATTTAATTAGAAAATTCAAGAATATGTGATTACTTAATTAGTTTAATTGACACGCTCTTTAGTTTGCTGATTTAATAGATGTTAAATCCACAGTCACTGATTTTGACAAGAATTCTTGTAGAATATAATACAATTATAATAAATTACTTGATTGTATATGTAATAAAATTTTGTATATTTCATATATATTTTATTTATTTAATTTATAAGGTTGAAATTTTATATATCATGATATAAGATTTGTTATACATTTTAACATCGATAAATTCAATAAAAAATTATATATTAATTTCCGCTACCATATAATTCTGGTTTCGTCCCAGACTTTTGTGTATTCGTTTGTTTGAATTTATTATTCCTCATTTTACCAAGACCCATAATATGTCAAAAATTAAAGTGAATATTAATTTAAAGAGATGATAATATTTATATATTGAAATAAACATATTTACCCTTCACAATACTGATAAAACTAACTTAAAAATAATATGTTGACGAACATATTATCAGTTATCCAAAAATACAACTCAAATGTCAACTTTGACAGTCAATTTTAAGTGACTGTCAAAATGTCTCAAAAACCCATTACTTTTGGACAAGATAGTAACATTACAATTTTGAAATCAGACTGATATTTTTCATTTTATATCAAGAATTAATGATTGAAAATTGATAATAATATATATATTTTTAATATAAACTCGTGCGAGCTCATTTAGGCTCACCTTTAAATGAGTCGACAAAATTTCAACCCAACTCACTTAAACTGTTTGGCGGTGTAGGCCAAACCAACAGACCCAACCCAAATTGACGGCTCAAATCACCACGATCTTTTACCGTTTTTTATTTAAATAGTTTATAAATATAAACCGGAAAATAATATCGGTTGCAAAAAACTTTAATTTAAACACATAAATTATAGCAAACTGTCGCATGAGGACATGAAAAAAATTTAATAAGATACCAAAGAAAATTCACAATTCGATAATGCGTTATTTCTAAACTTTAATTAATTTAATTTACGCAATGAAAAGATAAATAAAAAATTTAAATCATTGGATTAAAAATAACATATTATAATGTGGGAGGATGCATAAAAAACTAAATACTAATTTACATAATGAAAAGATATCATTGGATAAAAATAACATATTATAATGTGAGTAGACATAAAAAATTAAATAAATATTAATAATCACATATATTTAAAATATGTATAAAGAGAAGGAAAAGACACACTTAAAATAAGTAATTAATGTAAAACAAACAATTAATAAGGAGACAAATGGAAATTCACATATAAAGTCACATATTTATATATACTAGGAAAATGCACGTGTGTTACACGTGGTTAACAAAAGATCGAACCATAATTATGAAATTTAGATACTGTCTAAAATCGTTTGAGTAACATCATGTTTAAGAGTATTTCTCAATCTAAACAGGTCAAAACACAATAGATAAAATAACATGATGACCATAAACATATATATTCATTTGTTCATATGACAAACTTTTCAATCAACGTGATTATGACATAATAACAACTTTATCAAACCAGAAAATATTTTTTCATCCAAATATCATTCATAAAAGAAAAACAATAAAAATAAATTAATAGAGTAATAGATTTACTATGACCCATACCACAGTGTACTTAAATGAAGCACACAAAATTATAAGCAATAATAAAAAAAATATTATCTTAATTAATTAAAATTAGCATTATATTGTTAAAATAAAACCACTAAAATTGTTATCAAGTTTAATTCAATTGCTTTTGTTAACTTTTAACCCTTTATAGATTTTGTTTACTTTTTTATGTTTGGTTTTTAGAATTACATATTTAGATAATTAATTTTATATCAGAATACATATTTTTCGGTGGATACTTTTATCTAAATTTCATTAAAAATTTCTACATGCAAAAATGCGTCATAAAACAAAAAATTACATCTTATAGCTTTCGAACAATGGCGGTAAACAAAACATAGAGATTGCTTCCTCTAACATCCATTTTAAGGAGAAAAGATTTGTAAAATTATTTTGAAAATAATCTCAAATTTAGCCAAAAATTTACTAACGATTGATAAAAAAAGATCATATACCAAATCAGTAAAGCAACTGCTATAACTATTAAGTCTCATTACAAAAAACCTGAATCACTTGCTATCATGAAATATTTTCATTAACATGATTGTAATATAACAGAATAAGAGATGATAAAAAATGAGAATGACTTGAACATTATCAACTATAATAGAGAGAATTTCTACATATTTAACATCATCTTTGGGACAAAACTAATGGACAAAACTAAAAACTGAGTTAATATAAATATATATTCTACCTTTCTTCTCAAATGATAAAAAAAATGCCCTAACCAATAAAGAAACATCAGATAAAAATGGATCAAGAATGTCAAGCACAATAAGAGTACTTCAATTTATTTGTATCATCAATTGCTAGCTCTAGGGAAACATCAAAAGTTAAACAAATTATATATGTGAACAAATGAAATGAAAAACAAAATGAAAACAAAATATTACAATCATCATAATAGAATGCAAAACCTCTTTCGACAAACAAATGCGACAAAGTGGGAAAAAAGGTGAAAATAACAAAAAACGAATGTCACAAAGAAGAAAAAGAAAAGCATGGAGAAAATAATTTAAAAAAAGTGAAGAAGAATGATAAAACAAGTGAAAAAAGAATACAAAGGTAATACTAAAGGTCAAAAGAATATAATAAACACATGAACTAAAAAATAAATGCATAAGACATCAATTTCTACCAACATAAATATAATTGAATGATAACTACTAAAATGAATTAAATCCTATTAACCTTAACATGGATAATGACTAAAATAACCCTATCAACTATATAAAAATGCAAAACAAGAGATCATAATAGTAAGCTCACAAATGAACTCATATATTTATAAGTATATAGATAATAGATATATATACATTGACTGATTTCAAAATTTTATTAATATTTTATTTTAAGTAACGAAATATAAATATGAACAAATAAAATAAAATAAAAGGGTTTTATTATGGGCCACACTAGAGAATTTCTACACGCCACACGGTGATAATATTTAATACCGAACTACAAGCCCAGCCTATTGGGCCCATTGGATCAGTTTGCGAGCCCGCAAAAAAGAAGAGAGCGAGGGAAGACCATTGATTTCCCGCCACCACCATCACACGTTCCCTCCAAAATCCACTTCTCCTCTAAAAGCCCTCACTTGAGCCCTCTCTGCAGCTCAACGCGAGTTGAAATTGGAGAAATTCAGACCGAAATCAAGCCGGACATGGAAGAATCGTCATTAATGAATACCATTTTCCGGAAAAGAAAGGAAATCTCTTCACCATCGGCGGACCAATTTGATGGCAGTTTGACCAGAAGCAAAGCTCAGATGTGCATCGACCGCAGTGGCTCCGGAAGATCCCTCCCTGAAGTAATTTCCGAAGAACCATCACCAGTGGCAGGTTTTTCGGTTCTAAATCGTGGCAATGCTTGGGGAGGATCGTCGATTAAAGATATCCGGGCACGGAGAGTTTTCACTCCTGATGTTAATTCAATCCTTCAAGAGCAAAACGAGGAAAAGTGGGAAGAGGGAAAAGAGTCTTTGGAAGGTTTAAATTCTCAATCGGGTCAGGGTCCGGTATTTGATATGGATTCGGGTTCTATGAAGGTGGATGAGATTTCTGCGATAAAGAATGAGGCGAATTCCGGAGATGGATCTGTTATCAGAAGCAAAATGGTGATGATTTTTCTTTGTTTTTTGATTGATTACATGTTGCTTACCCTTGGTTACTATGGATTGGTGCCGCATTTTTTCATACATCTTCGCGTGATTATATTCTCACAATTTTGACATTTATTGATAGATATGAGAACTAATTTTTTTAAGTTGTTTGAAGTTTAAGGTATTTGTTGTGAGCAAAATTTTGTATTTTGCTGTTATTTCAATTTCTACATAAAGCCATGACTTCAAAAAATTTCCTTCTTTTTTAGGCCCTTACTTTGTGTACTAAAAGGAAGGTTTTCAAGACTCCAGGATCTTTTAGTTATAGAAGGTTGCTGCCATATCTGACTGACACATTGAATGATGATTCCCGTAAGTTTCTTGCTCTGTCGTTTTTTTTTCTTCTTTTTTTGTCCAAAAACAGATTGGCCGAATTATTTTTTTCTTTCGCCTGAAAAAGGTTAGATCTATTCTATATAATTGCTCTTATAGATAGTTTTGACGACTATTGATTTAAATAATGCATTTAAGAGTGAGATGAGTACCTTGATGTGATGCTAATATTCTTGTTATATGTTAATTGTTCGATATTAGGTGTTTCAGAAATTGAATTAGTGGATGCAGTAACTCCATGTATGTCAAGGGGGTCTTGTACTGTGAAGTCTAATTCGAAGTCATACATCGAAAATTATCCTAATGGTTGGGTTGAGCGTCAGAAGTGTCATCCTGAAAATACCAAGTCATCCAAGGACAAAGTAATGCAGAATTTTCAATCGGGACTCCCCTGCAACGACAAGGATTTGCGTGGTAGACAAGATAAAGGGGATGACCCTGCCGAAAATATTGGGCCTCATAGAATGGAACAAAGAAACCACCAGGATGGTACGAGTCATGTGCATGTTTCATCGGAAGAGAAGTTGATTCAAATGACACCTCCTGATCCTGATATTTTCACTCAAACTGAGATTGGTGTCAATAAGGAATATGTTGAAAGTAACACTTTTCTGACAGAGAACCAAATTCGCACGAACAACTATGTTTGCCTCAAGCAAAGTTTAGATGGGAAACAGCTCTCTGATTCAATCGACAGTCTGGTAAACTTTCTTCAATCCATAAATGTCTTTAAAGCATAAATTTTAGTTCGTTTGTATCATCTCTACATACGATCTGAAGTATTACTTGTAAATGCGTTGCGGACCATCCGGAATAAGATTTCTTGTGTTCTTTCAGGTTCTTAATCCCAGTAGCCCGCGAAGGGTGTTTAAACATCCAAGATCCCTCAGTTACCGAAGACTGCTTCCTTTTCTGTTGGAAATTTCCAACGATAATTCAAGTAATTTCCTTCCCAAATGTAGTTCAAACAGTAAATGGACATACTGAATTGTTACGTGAATGATTAATTGCTTGCACGCTAAACGCTATTTATTAATTTTTCTTGCCATGACCTCAAGAACAGTTAAACAGCAAAAGCCTGTTGTAGAGTTTATAGAAAAACCAGATCCTCTAGCTACTGGTACTTCTGTTGAACAGAAGCAAGTGAAGAAATTGCTAACTGAAATTTCTTCCGGGACCCAACAGACAGAGATTCTGGAGGAAGTTCTGCTGCCTGTAGATATTCCTCCAATTGGTTCGTCTCGGGATGCTTGTGCCAAACCAAGCTCATCGACACATATATCTCTTTTTACTGCTGATCTGTCAAATGTCAAGCCGAGTTCAGAAGTTTCTGATATTGGAGATAGTCCATGCGTGAATCTTGGTTTGCAGACCGGAGGAATATTGCAATCTCAAAGCAGCCCCAGAAAGTTAGAAACAGAATGTCCCCACACTGATACTAATGGTCTTGAAATGAATGAGCATTCGACTCTCCAAATTGAAGAATCTGAACAGGTTGCTAAACAGACCAAATCCTCGGACCTGGGATTGGAAGTGTTTAATGACAATAGAGAATCAATTGAAGATGTTCAATTGAACCAAGGCACGTTGAAGATGGATGTATGCAATTCTTTATTTTCTACTATCTCCGGTCCTCCCAAAGGAATTTTAAAGAAAAATCCAAGAGGTTGTAGAGGGCCTTGTAATTGTCTAAATTGTGCTTCTTTTCATCTTCATGCTGAGAGAGCATTTGAGTTTTCAAAGAATCAGATGCACGATGCTGAAGAAGTTGCATTGGAGTTGATGAAAGAGTTGGCAAGACTTCGCCATTTGTTGAATAAGTCCATCACCAACGAAAATGGTTCTGAGATCGTCCCACTCAATCTGGTAAGTTTCAATTGAATTGATTGCTGTATACGAATATGATTGTCATGCTCTTGCTCTTCAGCCAAGCCATAGTCTCTATCTCAGTTTAATCTTCCTCTTTTGGCAGTTCACAATGTTTTTTTAAATGTTTCTTTTGCGTTTCATTGTTTTGTGATAATCTTTCCTTCGGGTTCAACAAAGTTTGGTAAGTCTCAATTTGTTCTATTTTTTACTATACTGATTCAGGTTAAACAAGCTTGCGCCAAGTCACTTGAAACAGAAAAACTAGCAAAAGTGCGCATTTGCCAATTGAACTGTGATCTTAATATTCATTGCAGAATTCCGGTAAAATCGGGCATTCCTTCTGAAATTTTATCTTGATTACTTTTGATAGATAGAGATTGTTTGTTCTACATTCATTTATCTAATCCAACCGTCCACCGGATTTAATTTCTAAGATGTGCATGAAAATTTTCTTCATTTTATCGTGCCACCTGCAGGCCTTGCTCCAGCCTAAGGTGACGTTCTCTAATTATATCCGAGAACGGGCTTTTCCAACGTCAGATCAGCTTGTCAGCATGGAAAAGACAGAATAAAGAGTAAATTATTTGAAGTGAACAAGGAAGTTCTATCTTTGGCATCGATTCAAGGGAATGGTGGCATCTGAGGTTTAAGAGAATTTTTCATCGTTCTTGTTAGAAAACATTCACTCGTGTAGTGATTCCTGGTAAGACAAATGATCTGGTCAAAACTACAACTTTATGTGTGAATCTGATGTGATCAGACTCATTTTCGAATGCTTTTGTACCAATTATACAAACCAACTAATAATTATTAGTGATATTTGGGAAAATATGTACATATTTTTTATTACATGCGTTTAGACTCATTCTGTATCTAGCTATAAGGTACAACCCCTAAAAGCTAATGTGTACTACAGTCGATTGGGGGCACGTCCCAATACTTGTCTAGCTTTATTTGAGGTTACAATATGTGTACTTTTCAGAACAAGTGTAACGGAGGAGAGGTAACCCACATAGTAGAACCTTCAAAATATTGAATAATGAATACAAACAATGACTCTCACATGTTAGTTTCTTTATCATTGGTTCGCCTCACGAGCATGTTATAAATCAATTGATGGATGATGTCTTTATCCCTTACACAAGACTATTACCCTTCATAATTTTTTAGTTTATGTTCTTGAGGATCCATGTGTCCTAATTCATTTGGGGTCATGAGGTGCACATATTCGGACATGGACCTACAGTCCCGAGTACATTGGGTCTGTATTCGGCCCACCGGAACTAGCATAACCATATGCAGAGTTGGAATTTTTTCACAACTTGACATTTGGGGTCATGACGTTCACATATTCAAGCATGGATTCCGTAGGACAGTGCCATTGGACCTAGCAACAGGAAGGGCATTTGCCCATGTGATAACTTGATGGTTGGCTATTTTAATGGCTCCTTATCGTACCAATTTTGGTCTTACTCAGTTTTGTAAGCTTATCATTTACATCTCTGACGATCTTCTCTGGAGGATCTTAATTGGTAAACATTAAATATATATTTATGCTATTTTTTAACGTTGAACCCGGACCTTTTCTTTCGTGCTGGAATCATCACCATTCATCCATAGAGCAAAAACTAACAAACAGATAATTTCATTTTATTAGAACCATGTACTAAAACAAGGCAAGAGATCCACATAAACAAGGAAACAAACTAATAGAATCTTGAAAAACAGCAATGAGTAAACTTTGTTGTCTTGTACAAAAGAGGCGTCCCTTATTATAGCCTGCATTCTGGAGGAAAGCCTTGAGGGAACCGCTTATAATCCGTGCAGTAATTGTATATCATGAAATTCTTTTGAACCCATCTCAGCCTCCTACGACCATAGGCGTCGAGTTCTTGGTTTTGCCATGCCCCGTTCGAGAATCCTGATGTGCATGATGCAGAACAAGTTTGAACGTTGAAGTTTCTGTAGTACGCCGTAAATGGTGCCTTGGACCAGTCGGTTTTTACGAGCCCGCCTCTCGTGGCCCAGTCATCCGCGTTCCACAGGCTAGAGTAGATCCTCATTGGTTGGTTTTTAGGGTATGAAACACCAAGGGATTCAGCATTTTTGAACTGCCTGATAGGAGTGTTGTCCACCAAGAATCTGAAAATATGCAAGACATTGGGATACATCGTTAATAAAAAAAAACTTGACTTTCTAGGAAACTCTCTACTTGCAAGTAGCAAAACTTATGGTTGGATAATGTGCCTACACAATTTGATAGGGGTTCCATTGGATAGAGTATGTGTGGAAATTTTTGGTGGGATCAAACCACAAATAGAATTGTTGCTCTCTGTTCCCTTTGCCTTGAGCGTACACATTTGTGTGCACAATGTAAGGTTCTCCAGTCACGTTTCCCAGGAACTCGAAGTCGATTTCGTCGTGGTTCGGCCCTTGAGAAGACAACTGCAATACAGACATAGTCTAATGGTCACCTTCACTTCAGACTATATGACCTGGAAGACCTCTTTGTCGAATGTGATGATGAGTTAATGCTGTCCTAGAAGCTGGAAGAGTGAAGACCTCTCCCCTTATTTATCTCGTATGATGATGTCCGAATATAATTTCATTTGCATTTAATAATATTAACATATTGTATTTTTATAAAGATTTGTCTCGTAGACTCTTCATAATAGTTTTGAAATGGAATTAAGTGAAAAAAGAAAACAATATTATTTTTGTGATTGGAAAAATTGTTCTCATATATAAAAATAGTTAGCTAGCATTAAAATAAATTTTGAGAGGTGCTAATATTACCTATTTTGGACGCAATATAAATAAATTCCTCGCTACTTTTTACACGAGCAAACAAGTTGCATGTGTTTTTTTGTACTCTTTAATGCAACCAAATTTTCTTTTCATCCAAAAGTTGGAGGCTCAAATAAATCATTCCAGCAGGACTGATAGACGCATTTACTTTTCTTAAATCTACTTTTTTTTTTGAAAAACAAATTCAGACACGATTCTTTAAAAAATATGTATACAAAAATTCACCCCCTCCGTATATATGTAAAGGGAACGTACATAATATGTGGTGACGGTTCCAGCAGAGTCACCAGCAACAAGTTTGAGCTGCATATCAATCCTCCCGAACAAATACTCCTTCTTGGATTGGAATCCTGAACCAGAGGTTTTATCCAATGATAGGGAAAGAAGCTCCCCTCCATTGAAGACCTTTCCCCGATGACCGCCCCATGTTACGTCGAATTCTTGATTAAAATTGCCCGCAATACCAGTATCCACTGTTACGAGGAAAACCAACAAAAAAGCTGGCAACCCCTTTGAAAATGAATCCATTTTTCTCTTCGGATTATATTTATATATATGATGGATTTAGTTTCTTGAAGATAAGCTAATAATTTGTGATGATTATGAGTTTTTATGAACTGTGTTCGTGTATATATAGGGGTAATGCGGGATGGGATGGGCCATTATGGAAGTAATAAAATGCTTGTGAAAACCAACTGGAGCTGTTTGAGTTGGTGCCAGCTTCGAGCAATCAAAGCCAGAACCTGCTTTTGTTTAATCAGCCAATAAAACCTCTAACCTTCTCTA
>NC_133311.1:22970929-22978664 GCF_012295235.1 Primulina huaijiensis | reverse complement strand
TCATTGGTTGGCTCACAAATGAACCCATAATTTGAACTACTTTTGGCGATGTTTTTCCAAAAGCAAGTTGAATTATGCTTTTATAAAATTCATCTATGGTAAATATAAGAAATCTCTTCGAATTCCAATGCGATTAGCTTAACTTGGTACATATTTTTATATTCCATAAATTATCAATAAAACCACTCTTCTTTTTATGAATTATCAATATGTTTTATACATCATTCTGAACATAATTGAAGGGTGATCAATATTTTGAAGAATGGTCTCCTTTATCCGATTTTGCATCGTTCTTACCGTCGGATATTTTTCTAGTAGCTGGGTACTAGAATATACATCAAGTGAGAACAAGGTTTCTTGTCTTAATTCAAATTATAAAAAATGAATAAAAAAATTCAGATACGATTATTTTTAAATAGATAAAGTTATCAAGAAAATAAGAGAAAAACAGTAATTTATTGAAAATCAAACAAACTTTTTATCATCACATTACCGATCTCAAAATAACTTAATCAATCAATAACATGGGTTGTATGGTTCTAATGCATTATCTCATCGGCTTAGTCATCCCCGGCCTTCTTGTGCTTTGGTGTCGGAGCAGGTGCCGCTGAGGGTACATGCGGAGACGGAAGCGGAGGTGGGTGGTTACAGTTAGATTTTGAACCTGGTACACACACATCCGGAGACGGCTTAACCGGTTCTGACTTATAGTCACCATAAGAACTAAGCTCAGCCATGCAATGAGGCATGGCCAAGACAAACAATAATCCTATGAACACTAAGGAGTATTTTGAGCAAGACATGGTTTGCAGTTGAATTATGTAGATTGTAAAATTTGATGGTGAAATATGCGAGCAGATGGTCACCATTTTATAGTAGGGTGATACCAATTCTTTGAATACAAGTGTCTCTCTAGCTTNAAATTTTACAAAATAAATAAATAAATAAATATATATATATATATATATATTTATGTATATTTATTTAAACACCTATATGAGGTATAATAACCTAAAAACAAACCAAATTATGGATTTTATCAATGCATAAATAATAATTTACATAAATGAAGTACAATAAGATCAAAGAATTATCAATTCAAAATTCTCTTGACTAACTCATCGAAATAATATCAAAACTAATGAAATAATAATATTGATGGTAAAATATAACTCATAATATTCAATTTAAATAATATTTACATTTTGTTTTTAGAATTTTATATCATTGATAAATAATTTTATATCAGAATCTATCTTTAGTAACATTGATGAGTACTATTAATTTCTGGTTAAATATAATTTTAAAATAATAAATAAATCAGCATATGTGATGAAATGCACATTCAAATAAAATTTTATGATAAATATAAAATAAAATAAACTCTTATAATAATTATTAAATATAAATTTTAAACTATTGATATGATTTTCACCATTAAAATTTGAAATATAACCTAAGAAATAATTTTTCATAAGAAGGATTATTTTTTGTATTTGTTGAATTGGTTAGTTTGATTTAAAATAATTAAATAAATATATTTAAAATATCATATATAAAAGCTCTAATACTTTGACAACTGCTAATCAATGATCATTATAATTATATTTATTATAAAGATTATGTCATTTATTATTTTTAGAGTAAAAAATAAATCATGTGTATTTTGATTGCTCGTTAATATATCTTTTCATACATTACAAATTTAGGGTTTTGATTGATGATCGATTTTGATAATTAAATGCATATAATTTTTTAATTATACAATTTAATAAAATAATCATGCCTATAACATATACATTTCTTATAGATATTTTTTTACCAAATTTTTACTATATTTTAAAATCAAAATTATATATACATTACATTATAAATTTTCATATGAATAGTTATTATCTCACTTGAAAGAAAAAATAGATGTGAATATATAATTTTTCATAATAAAATAATATTCATATACATTAGTTAATGAAGAATTATTAAAAAAGAATAATTTATATTTTTCATTAAGTTTTCATATACGAATCATTGTTTTTTTAATGTATTTGTGTGTGTTTGGTTCTTATTTACATATGTACATTGGACATTTTAAACTATTTGTTTGAGATGATCCATTTTTAATATCAAATAGGCCGTAATATTAGAATTTTGAAATCGTTTGTTTTTTAAGTTTTAGAGTTGTAGCATAGTTAAATTATATGCAATATTTCTGTCACTTACTTGAATGTGAAATCTTTTATTATCTTATTATTGATTTTTTAATTTTCTTAAAATTTCATAAATAATTAAATAACATATATAAAAATTGAAAATGATAAATCAAAAGATCCATAATACCAAATTTTATGTAATGAATTTATAAATTTGTTTGATACATATATTTTTTTAAAATGCCACTATGATCTATTTTTTAATATCAAATAAAATAGATATACAACATATGATCCACTGAAGCTAATTTTTTTTAACAATTATGCCTAAAAATTTATATATTATGAGAGCTGATTTTGGAATTGAAACCAAGAAATTATTTTAGTCCTGATTCTGGTTCCACTATTTTTGATAATCAAGGTCGGGTTTAGCTTTATACCTTAATATCTAAATATGAAATAATCTTAGTAGATGTTCAAATAATACAAAATTTTGTGTATTGAATTTATAAATTTTTCTGATATATAAGTTTTTTCTAAAAAAATACTACTAAAATCTTTAATTTCCTTATAATAGCTAAATTCTCTGAATTTTTCTAAAAGATTCATATTCTATTAGATTATTAATGTATTAAATTAATAATTATTGATATAAATTATCTTAAATATTTTATTAAACTATTTACTTTCAATTCTTAGTTAAAAAATAATAAAATATATTAGTATTAACTTTATATTATCATATTATTTTATACTTATCATGTTATTATTTTACTGCATATATAGTTAATTTTTTTTATATTTTCTTGTGATACTATAATTTATTACTTAATTAGAAATTACACTAAAATTATAAAAAAAACATGTATAGAGAAAATTTAAAGGATAAAACATTTAAAGGTAGTATAAAAATGGATTATCGATCTGATAAAATTAATATATGAGTTATATTTTATTTTTGAAGTGATATAAATTACTACAATCAATGTATATTATAGTGATAATTCATTAACCATTAATTACATATTAGGTAAAATAAATATAAATTTTAAAATTCTATTTTTGCCCTTGTAGCAACTAGAATATTACGTATATATCATTATCGAGTTTTTGAATTTATATTGATAAGGAGATCATTTTTATCTTTTCACAATCGAAAAACAAAACTCATAATCCAACACTTTTATAGATATATATAGATATAGATATAATCGAGTTTTTATAACATTATTTTTTGTCATATAATTTAGTTCAAACAAAATATGCCCAAAATCTATAAAAGAGAAAGAAAATGGCGTTAGTTTATGCAATATTATAATATGATTTTCTTGGATTTTGAATAGATTTCATGAATCCACCTGAAACTTTTAGTGGCTTTTATTTATGAGCTAACCAATTGTATCGGCTTATCCTACCTGGCAAGCCAGGTTTTAAAATATTATTGATATGGCACATTCTGAATATATAATAGAACTAACATCTTTATTTTTTTAATATAATTTTAGTGTCAAAAGTCCTGACCTAATTCCTAATTATGTTTTATCTTTTTGGTGGAGATATTTATAGGGTGGACCCTTAATCCCCGAACCCTTTAGAGAAAATTAATTAGATCAAAATATATGGATTTTTATAGGGTTATTATATATATTTTGTTGTGTTGATATATATGTTTAGTGTATCGTTAATTGGCATATCTTCGATTCAATTAGCGAACTATTTGTGCAGTGTATAGACGGTGGACTGAAGGTATTGCCGGCAAACTTTTGTTGTGATTTTCTTGAATCTGTGTGAACTTTGAATAAGTGAAATTGAGAGGATGAGGAGCATTTGTATGATTTTGAGGTTCTTTTTCAGTCTTGATTTTCTTCAACTTTGTTAGGCATTGAATGTATAAATATAATTTTAATTAGAACCTGTTTTGCCAGGTGGGGTGTCATTGGTTGGCTCACAAATGAACCCATAATTTGAACTACTTTTGCTGATTTTTTTTCCCAAAAGCAAGCTGAATTATGCTTTTATAAAATTCTTCTATGATAAATAATATAAGAAATCTCTTCGAATTCCAATGCGAATAGCATAATTTGGTGCATATTTTTATATTCCATAAATTATCAATAAAACCACTTTTCTTTTTATAGATTATCAATATGTTTTATACGTCATTCTGAACATAATTGAAGGGTGAACAATATTTTGAAGAATGGTCTCCTTCATCCGATTTTGCATCGTTCTTACCGTCGGATATTTTTCTAGTAGCTGGGTACTAGAATATACATCAAGTGAGAACAAGCTTTCTTGTCTTAATTCAAATTATAAAAATAAATAAAAAATTTTTTAGCTACTATTATTTTTAAATAGATAGAGTTATCACGAAAATAAAGAGAAAACAGTAATTTATTGGAAATCAAGCAAACTTTTTATCATCATATTACCGATCTCAAAATAACTTAATCAATCAATAACATGAGTTGTATGGTTCTAATGCATTATCTCATCGGCTTAGTCATCCCCGACCTTCTTGTGCTTTGGTGTCGGAGCAGGTGCCGTTGAGGGTACATGCGGAGACGGAAGCGGAGGCGGGTGGTTACAGTTAGATTTTGAACCTGGTACACACACTTGCGGAGACGGCTTAACCGGTTCTGACTTATAGTCACCATAAGAACTAAGCTCAGCCATGCAATGAGGCATGGCCAAGACAAACAATAATCCTATGAACACTAAGGAGTATTTTGAGCAAGACATGGTTTGCAGTTGAATTATGCAGATTGTAAAATTTGATGGTGAAATATGCGAGCAGATGGTCACCATTTTATAGGAGGGTGACACCAATTCTTTGAATACAAGTGTCAATCTAGCTTCATGCATGTAAACAAATGTTTGTTTCTCTAGAAGTGTGGGCCTCACGCTAACTAATCCAATTGTATATTAATTTTGATTGGAAAAGCCTTTCGCACATATGTTTAAATAAATATATGGTATGTAAATATGTATTACTAAAAAATGAAAAATTATGGATATGATTTATCATGCACGTAGAGGAGCAAATGATGCAAAGAAATTAAATTGATTTGCGGAAATATTTTTTGTTAGAAATTTAAATTACAAATGCAATTGTGTGAGGAGATCTCACCCATCTATACTAGTCTATATTTATAGTGAAAAATAATAATTTTGACATAAAAATTAAGTACAAATACAATTGTGTGAGACGGTATCATAAAATATGAATTGATTTGTTAGTAGTTATATATGCCCAAAAGCCATAAAAGAGAAGGAAAATGGTGCTAGTTTATGCAATATTATAATATAATATGATTTTCTTGGAATTTGAATAGATTTCATGAATCCACCTGAAAAATTACTAACTTTTAGTGGTTTTTATTTATGAGCTAACCAATTCATGTCTGGGCTAATCCTACCTGGCAAACCAGGTTCGAAAATATTATTGATATGGCACATTCTGAATATATAATAAAACAAACATTCTTTATTTTGTAATATAATTTTAGTGTCGAAAGTCCTGCCCTAATTCCTAATTATGTTGTATTTTTTTGATGGAGATATTTATAGGTCCCCCAACCCTTTAGTTGTATTGGACATTAGAGAAAATTAATTAGATCAAAATATATGGATTTCATTAATTTTCTCGCTTAATTTCAGCCAAATGAATGTAATGAATCTAGGCATTTAACTTAATGACCTCAAATCCATAGACAAATGGCCTCGAGTACATGTTATAGATTAAGTAAAAATAATTTATAACATGGATCGAGACCTCCATCGATTCCTTTTTTCTCAAGTTTCATTTTTCCAAATGATATGATATTTGAAGATAATTTGGATTTGAAATTGTCGGAATGTTTTTATATAGTAATTTTTTTTTGTTATTCATTTTGTGCAATTATGCTAATTCCTTTAGGATAGCACAACGATATGTATATATTAATTTTGTCTCCACCACTTACGATAAAAAAAATTAAAAAAATAAAATAAATGTTGTGTTTTCGACATCATGAACATTTTTGTGGCTTATATAAATTCAGTACAATCATCACAATTATAACAGAAAAATTAAAATCAATGGCAAGGTTTAATTACCTCGTAAGCTTATTGCATAAATTAAATATGATAATTTAACTAATTTTTTTCCCTTTATTTTTATTTTGTAATAATTTTCAAGTAGAATGAATAGGCGTCAAAACTAATTGGAAAGATGGAAAAACAAATAATTTCATAAAAATTACATACATCAGTCACGATGAATAAAAACTCACTCCAAGACTTATAATTTTTTACAACTTGGATGATTGTATTTAATAAAAGTTAACATTAGTCATTTTCAACAACTGCCAACAAATTTATGGACCTACCCCTAATTAGACCTAATAAATCTTAGCAAGTCTTGTATACACATAAAAGGACACATAAATTTGCCAGAAAATCAAACCAAAACCTTCGTAAAATAAATTCAAATTTATTTCTGAAAAAGATGGCTTTGAAGGCAATTTTATTTCTCGTCTTTTTCTTAGCTGCGTTTCTCATAGTGCGCGGCAAGGGAATTGAATTGGCTGAAAGTTCCAATATTTTGGATAAGCGTATGAAATTCTATCTAGAGATGTTTTAAGTAATTCTTTTGAATATATAATAATATGTCCGTTATCTGTCGATGTACATTAAAAATCAATGAAAGAGTACTTTTCAATACATCAATCTAATTTGGATAAAGATGTCATCCCAAGAATCTATTATGATTTTCATCAACCTACGTACACATTCGAATTATTATTCGTTATCCGTCGACAAATAGCTATAGATTCAAGGGCTCAATAAATTTATTAAGCGAGTTCAATCCTTTTAGTTACACAATAAACCATCAAACTAACGTAATAACTTACAAATATTAGGTAAACCGCATCGGACAAGCTCAATTCTAGAATCGAACTAACCCTCAAAACTAACCCTCAAATATTATGTCTTTTAATTTTAATACAGCATGCGTTGCAGCGACCTTGGCCGTGGAACAAATTCGGACCAGATCTCTTATATTTATTTGTGATTAATTAATTAGTCTCTCACGGTGTTTGTTAGTTGAGACGTCGACCTCTCTCTGTCTCTGTATATTATATGAGTGGCAAGTTCAATTAATGCATGCAAGCGTGGACATATATACATATCAAGGTTGATCCTCATCCGAACGTCGGCCTTTGAATTTTCAAACTTTGTTGATAGTTGTAATAAAGCTGCCCGGCCTCTGATGGAAAGCATTAAAGAATCTGGAATATAATATATTCAAAAATTTAATTTACAATATATATATTAAAAGTTTACGTCAAAAATTGATATTTTTAACGTTGAAAATGATCTTCGCAAACATCGTTTTTCAATGAAGTGATCAAATATAGTTATATATCCCCTCTCCATATATACACTAAGCAATTATAAGTTACACCTAAATTTATTTATTTGTTTAAAAGTGATTAAACCACAACTTTTCTTGATTGAGTTTCACGATTAAACTTTCGGTATCATGAAGAATATATATATGAATAATTTTTCATATATATATCATGAAGAATATATATGAA
>NC_133311.1:22899152-22970717 GCF_012295235.1 Primulina huaijiensis | reverse complement strand
TATTATATGTATATGTATTTTCGTTAAAGGATTGTATTTAATCAAGATATATATCGCTGACTTGTTATAATGGAAGACTACTACTCTCTAACAACCAACTAAATTAGGGGCCTAGTCTTAAATAGTGGCATCCCAATTTTATATGATCTTAGAGTATAAATAGAGATCCGAATGTGCCAACATTTTCAACCAAAACTTAAATAAATATAAATATTAAATTACTTTCAAATATGAGTTTAAAGTCAATTTTCTTTCTTGGCTTCCTCTTGGCTACATATCTTCATTTTCCCTCTCAAATGGCGGCTGCTAGAGAATTGGCTGAGACTTCAAACACACTGGACACATGTAAGCATCATATCCATATATTATTATTATTATTATTATTATTATGAAATTGTTTTTGGACATATTGAAGATGCCGGATCATGTAATTAATGGTTGGATAAAAATTGGAAAATAATAATAATAATATATATTGCCTATTTTTCAGCAAATAATAAAGATGAGTTGACAAACGGGGTTGGTGAAGCAAAATATCCCGGTGGTGGATATGGAGGGTATCCCGGTGGTGGATATGGAGGATATCCCGGTGGTGGCTATGGAGGGTATCCCGGTGGTGGATATGGAGGATATCCAGGAGGTGGTTACGGTGGATATCCCAGAGGTGGTTACGGAGGCTACCCTGGTGGTGGATACGGAGGCTATCCTGGTGGAGGTTATGGTGGTAGACGCCGTTGTGGACCTTATGGCTGTTGAGGTCGTCGGAGCTACTATGGGGGTTGCAGGTGTTGTTGCTATGCCAATGAAGCTGCAGACGTTGATAGGAACATTACTACAAGGATTAATTCTTGGAGTAGTGTATCGTTATATATATAAGTGAACAAATTAAAATATTTGTAGTGTGATAATAAATATATCTTTATCAAATAAAATGGACTAGCTAGGAAAATAGTATGGCCCCTACGTACTTTCCTGTAATATATATATATACTTGCAGTTTGAGCTTGAAAGTTTGCGAATATATAATATAGTTAATTACATGTCTCTCTCTTTTTGTTTAAGGAAATTTCCATTTACTTTATAATAAAAGAGTACGTTTGAAAATCTTTAATATTATCGTGCTACTAATTACTGATGAGATTTGCTGAAGAAAATGTAATTTATAAACACATTTTTTGGACCTTATGATCATTTGGTAGAAGATGCTTGGAGATTAATAAATCGTTTCATATTTTGATAATACTTAAATTGGTGAAGACATTAGAGAAACTTGATTTGGAAAGAAGGAAAATTGAAAGGGAAAAACTCCATATTAGTAGTCTCTTTGGTCGAAGATTCAAGCTCCATTTTTTAGGTCTGAATTTTACAATTTAATAAAAGAAACAAACACAACTGAACAAGTTAATTCGTTTATTTGTATAAACTAAAATAAAATATAATATACTAGTACTAGCTTGCAAGTGGTTCACAAACAATATGTCTGAACATGTTGATATCAATTCTCAATTCAAGTTCAATATATAATTTCAATGAATTTTCATGACAGTCAGACCTGTCCATCTTTTTTTAAAAAAATAAAAAAATCAAACTTCATCAAATAATCAGTTAGGTTTATTAATTCGGACAATATTTGGGTTGGTATATGTTTTCTAAATTTTATAGTTTTAAAAAATATCGATTGTATTATCTTTTTAGGATAATTTTTTTTCCTTTTAGCTCATGTTTTTTGCTTCATTTCATTTTTTTTTCTTCCGTATTCTAAGACCAAAAACAAAATCGTGCTAATTGGACTAATTCCAAATCCAATTAAAATGGTTGGGCTAATTGAATGTTTGGGGCTATGAACGAAATGAATAAAGTGTGATAAATAAAAACATGGATGAATAATATTTGTTTTTTTATGTTTTTAATTTTGTAACATTGTTTCATTTACTGATATATATTGTCTTAAATTAAATACCCTTTCTGGCCAATTGCACACAATTAAGTAGTATTCTAAAAACATGTCATTTCTTTGGATATTGAGCAAAAAATTTTACGTGATATGAAATCATTCATGTTAGAGGTAATATTTCCGCCCAAAATAAAATATCGGCTTATTTTTAGTATTAATATATTAAATAAATGCATTTATAGACAGATTTTAAGACAATTTAGTATATGTATCATTTGGAAAATTTTTATAAAGAACAATCTATCAGAAAAAAAATCAAAACAAAATATTACTTTACACGATGACACGATTTTTAGAATAAACAAAATATTACTTTACACGATGATACGATTTTTAAAATAAAACATGTCGTAATATGTTTCTTATATCATGTGGATCATATACTCATCACATGGAATGTGAGTGATGTCTCATCATAGATGAGATGAATTGAATTGAATAAAAAAATAAATAAAAAATAATGACTTCGTCTAACATATGAAACGACGGATACTGCTTATTATTAAAATAAGCATTTGGAGAAGAAAACTGGAATGTGGGGTATGAGGTGTAGATTTGAGTGTTTTGGTTCGAAAAGTGAAAATCATGTACCTCTAGGGGTGAAAGTGCATTTTATTGGAATCGCGTTCTATTCTTTTTCCATTTTCCTTTTCTTATTCTATTCTTTTCTACTCTCCTTTTAATATTCTTTCCAACTTTTGTCTTTATTTATCAGTTTTCTCTAGAAAAAACCCTTCTCGAGGATTTTTCCTTCCCAATTTCCCTTTCTCCGTTCGGATCTCGAGCTCTTCCGCCGTTTTATGAGAGTACTTGCGCGGCGGAGGTAGTGGTTGTTTAGATCACGAGACATGCTCTCGTTACAGAGCGATCCGCGGCAGTACAGCCGGAGTCTGCAACAGGTACAACGGCAGCAGCAACAGACGCAGGTGGTGTCTAGGGCTCCTTACAATGTCGCCGCAGATCATCACAGAGACCATCCATCTCTGTCTTTTCCCTCCGGGGTTAACGTCAAGCCGGAGCTTTCGAGTGAAGGTTCGATTTTATTCAGTTTTGTGATTTTGGTATTACGTTTTGCTTCTTCTTCTTCTTGTTGTTTTTTTGCCTTGCAGGCAATAAGAATTAGGGTTTTTAGTGTTTGATGAGCTTTATTTTGTGATTTGTGGAATTATGAGTCTTTTCGAGAAATTTAAAAGTTCCCATTTTCAAATATTTGTTAACTGAATTCAGGGAAAATATAAAACTTAAAAAAGCTTTGGGATGTTTTGTTGGCTAACCTAATATTTGGTTTTGAATGTTGGTATTGCTCCAACCATTTTTTTTAACCCGGGGAACAAAATTTCTTGACTTAAAGCATTTTATGCCATAAGCCTTCTTACTAATACCGAGAGCTATTCAAATCTATAAAATTATGCAGCCCCTAAAGTGCAAGCTTTTTTTGTTTCTTAAGATTCTGCTGCTATTCAATCCGATGCGTGTTCTATCTCAAGTCGTTCAATGATACAATTACACTGTCTCTATGAATTAGCTTTAGTCATGGGATTCCTTATTTTCAATCCAACTGCCAAAAATTATAAATTGGAATATCTCACGTCAACTACTGAATCATATGCTACATATTGCTGTTAGGGGCAATGAAAAGACTACGCTTGAAACAATTACGGGTGGGGGACAAAATTATCTCTAGAGAACTGAAAGGACTTTGAAGAGGAAGAGAATAATTATTTATTTCAAGAAAATGTGGGAATAAAATTTAATTCTAAATGCACAAACGCTTCTAAATAAATGTCCTTTTTTAATTATGTATGTAGATCTATAAATATTTTGCTGAAAACATTTCTAGAAATCTATTATGTCGATGTGTAGCTTGACTAGTTATCTATCCAGAAGGACCAGAACCATTTTTTGACCCAAATTGATGGCTTAGGTTTTACAAAGAGCAAAATAAGTTTTATTGCCACCCATGTCTATTGGGTGTGAATAAGAAGTCCTCGTGGTGGGAGGCTGGAGCATGCCTAGGATCTTCTAAGCATCAGTTATGGATTTTAATGGAATAACAAAGTTAATACATGGATTATGGTTCAATATTCCCGAGAAATCACATTAACTTACAGTAAGTTTATTGCAGTTGGGGAACTAAACCTTCCAACGCATGGATGTATAAATCATTGTCCCAGGACTCCCAACTCTTATTCTGTGTGAAAATGTGGATTTGCAGCTGCTTGTTATCTCAATCTTACCAATGGATGAGTAATTGCAGTATTATTGAAGTTTCATAGTTAATAGATATATTCAAATTTTAGCATATGATTTCCATTGTAACGATGCACATTTACCAATTGCACAATCTTTACGGTTGAGATTCTCACAAAAATGCAACTATTTTAGAGCACCATTAACAAAAATGCCCTTCCATAAACAAATATGACTGTGCCAGGTTTTGAGGATCTTCTGTTTCGATTTTTTAGGAGGTTCCCATAATTATTTGAATCTAGCATATATTAGTAAATGTCAGGCCATGAAAGCATATTATGAACTGTGATGAGAATGTGTAGTGTTTAACTGATAGTTTCTATGATAGAAGCCAAATCACAAAGACTTACCGAGCAATAAACTTTGCTGATTAAATTTATATGTTAGTCTGGAGTACGATTATGTTTATGAAGTCTTACTGGGTTTGTTCTCTTATTTCTCATTATTCAGTTGACGTGGACATGCTCTTGAACTTGGCCCATCAGAATTACAAAGCAGGGAATTATAAGCAGGCATTAGAACATAGCAAGGCTGTGTATGATAGAAATCCGCGTCGCACTGATAATCTTCTTCTGTTGGGTGCTGTTTATTATCAGGTTACTGGTTTGCTTCATGTTTTTATGTCACATGTATTATTATTGGGTAACTAAATTTGAGCTAGCATTTTCAGCAAGACATCATCTGAAGTTAGAATTTGTACTGTTGGTTTTATAGTTACATGACTTCGATTTGTGCATTGCGAAGAATGAAGAAGCTCTTAGAATTGATCCACATTTTGCCGAGTGCTATGGGAATATGGCAAATGCTTGGAAAGTAAGTTTTTGTGGTGGTTTTTTTCCTGACATTGAACTCTTTCTGGTTTGATGGTGAAGTTGCTGACTTATGTTATTTATATTTTTCTGGCAGGAGAAAGGCAATATCGATGTCGCTATTCGCTATTACTTGATTGCTATTGAGGTCTGCCTGTCACTTTGATATTTACTATACTAGTATTATCATGCGTGCTAGCCTAGATTGTATGTAATAGGATCTGCTGATGATAGTATCTTGGAACTAACTGCACAATTTATGATGTAAATTTTATATGCAGCTTCGACCTAATTTTGCTGATGCATGGTCTAACTTAGCCAGTGCTTACATGAGAAAAGGAAGGTTGAATGAGGCAGCCCAATGCTGTCGTCAATCACTTGCTCTGAATCCTCTTTTGGTACGTTTCTGTTTTTTATTATGTTACCATCCTTATCAACTGTGTTGGCAATCTCACATCTGTGTCAACATACAACTTATCAGGTTGATGCTCATAGTAACCTTGGAAATCTGATGAAAGCTCAAGGACTAGTGCAAGAGGTAATAAAGCAGATGTCCAATCTCTACCTAGGCGCCATTTCCAACTACTCAATAATTAGTCGCTTGGATATCTTTGTTGGGAGAGGGGGGGGGGGATTTTGTGTCTGTTAAACAATATTTACATCTTTTGACGGCCTGCTGTTAGTGTAAATAGCTTCTTAGTAATTTTACTCTTTGGTTTATGACTTTCGGCGTGATACCTATTTGAATTTTCAAAGCTTTTATTTAATACACACTATCAATCATCTCGGTGAAATTTCTCACGTATTTTGCAATTTTCGCTCGACAAATTTACTGCAATAGCAACCGCCTTATGATCACAGACCTCATTAATCATTTCCTAATTGAAGTTTCTAAATCGGTATTTTCTTCTCAGGCCTCTAAGTGTTATATGGAAGCACTCCACATACAGCCAACTTTTGCTATTGCGTGGTCTAATCTTGCTGGTCTTTGTATGGAGGCGGGTGATCTTAACAGGGCCCTACACTACTACAAGGTATGTGATTAATCTTTGTTATCCTTTTAAAATGTAAAAGGTCTTGTGAGTTGGAGGTTGACTAATTTATGCATGCTTTGATATTTTGTCTGAATCGGATGCTTTATGATCTTGTGCGTACTGCTGACTGTGTATTGTTCTATTTTCAGGAAGCCGTGAAGTTGAAGCCTGACTTTTCAGATGCCTACTTGAATTTGGGAAATGTTTACAAGGTAAACTCTAACATATTTTGGTTGTAAGGTTGGGTACCTGTAAAATGCAAGGGCAAGAATTCGGGGAAAGACCAGTCTTCTTTACATTTTCCAGGCCTTGAGGATGCCTCAAGAGTCTATTGTATGTTATCAACGAGCCCTGCAGTCACGACCAGACAGTGCAATGGCTTTTGGTGAGTTATTTTTACACCATGATAGGGTCAGTTCTGTTGTTGCTGATCACTTTGTGAATCACCCTTTTGAAAACTGTTGTTCTGAAATACTGATTGTGAAATTGATCGCGTATATCATTGGTCTCCTCAACAGCTTAGGATAACACTCTGTATCACCATTAAGCCAAAAAAAGTGCATCTCTGGGGTTCAAAAATGTTAGCTTGAGGCTGAATTATATCTGGGAACTGGACTTTAGGTGTAAAATTGCAACAAGGGAAATATTTTGTTGGTTGGTAAAGGCTATTTTGAAGTTAAAGAAGTAAATCAATTTTAGCTGGAAAATGCAGCCATATATCAATATTTAGATATCATCTTGTTGCAATCACACATTCTGTTTATTTGACTTACGCTCACTTAAGATAATGTCACTATGTTTGTTCTTGACTTATCTAAGATAACGTGACTATACTCCTAGAGTTTTGTACTTCGTGTTATTACCAGAAGTTGGAGTTTTTTACAATGATGTATGCCAACCATTGCAGGCAACTTGGCAAGTGTGTACTATGAGGAAAACAACCTTGATATGGCAATAATCAACTACAAACGAGCTATTGCTTGTGATCCTGGATTCCTGGAGGCGTACAATAACTTGGTTGCTATTATATTATTAATAGTGCTGATTTAGCTTTTTGTTTAGTAAATTAGTACTTGTTGCATTTTGGTGATGTTCTGTTTTTATGTTTTTCAACTGCTAGGGTAATGCATTGAAAGATGCTGGAAGAGTGGAGGATGCAATTCACTGTTACCGCGTAAATTATCTTTCACCATGATTGAATTGGTCGTGGTTTCGTTTTATTTTTGGCTGCTTTTTGATTCAAATGCTGTTTTTTTTTTGAAGCAATGCCTATCTCTTCAACCTAGTCATCCTCAAGCTCTAACCAATCTTGGAAATATTTATATGGAATGGTATGTTTAGAATCAACGTGCTCCACTTGTGTATGTGGTTCTTGTTTCAGATTGCTTTCGCGCCTTTAATTATATTTTTTTATCATTTTGATTTTTACGAATTTCATCTGTTATTTCTTTGAAGGAATATGATGAGTGCTGCAGCTCAATGCTACAAGGCAACGCTATCTGTCACAACAGGACTTTCTGCCCCTTTCAATAATTTAGCTATAATATACAAACAACAGGTGCATTGCTGGTTTTTTTCCTGCAAAAAAGGTCTATAGAGCTTAAATGAGTTAATGAAATAAAAGTGCATTGTTCTCATCTTTAGGAATGGCAAGGCTGTGCCAATCGAAGTTATGTGAGAGACCAATATCAAATTTTTTGATATTATGCATGCAATGAGATGTTCCTACCAACTCAACTCAGCTTAATATAACAGATACCATTTCAGAGAGCACATATTTTAGGCACCAGAAACAACCATGGGTTGACAAAGTTCAAATATCTTTTACAAATTTCGCCATTGTCTAAACTAAATTACCTTAGTTATCTCCATTCATTATTTTGATGCGGAAGCAGTCATCCAAAATGATGGGTGTGAATACGTTTCCAAGTCCTAGCTTGTCGCTCACATGTTAATGAGATATGATCTGAAATTTTTGTGTGATTTTACTTTCTTCGATTACAGGGTAATCATGCAGATGCGATATCTTGCTACAACGAGGTCCTAAGGATAGATCCATTGGCTGCAGATGGTTTGGTTAATCGAGGAAACACTTACAAAGAAATTGGAAGAGTTAATGAGGCGATTCAAGACTATCTCCGTGCTATTGATATCCGACCAATGATGGCTGAGGCTCATGCAAATTTGGCTTCCGCTTACAAGGACAGGTACATTTTCATTTCTTCTCTTGTAAATTTTAGTCCTTAATTTTGTAGGCTAAGAAATCACATGTGAATCTAAAGTGTGCTTTATCCACCTAGTTTCAATCCTGCAGTTATGTATCAAAGCAACCATTGAAGCTATTTGCTTTTTCTTCTTCTTCTTCTTATTATTATTATTATTATTATTTTGGGTTTGGCTGTTTGAATTCCGATTTTATTGATGAGTGAAAGGAAAACAAATCTATGTTTTATTTAATTTTACTTTATACATAATGAATATCAGTTTTAAGATTTTTATTCTACATTTTAGACCTATTTATGGTGATTAGCATGAACTGTGATTTATTTATCTTGCGGGCTGCTTGCAGTGGTCATGTGGAAGCAGCTATTAAAAGCTATAAGCAAGCATTGATGTTACGCCCAGATTTCCCTGAGGCAACATGTAACCTTCTTCACACTTTGCAGGTACATCTACAATTCGCTAACCAGAGCTTGGATTTATCTTGACGTTTGAGTCAAGATTTGAACGTGTTCATCAAAAACTATTTACGTAACTTAATACGAAAATGACACGGTTGATTCATATGCTGGAAAAGTATTTTCTTTCACGGAGATTTCTCTCTTGTAATCTCATTGTTACTTCATCTGTTTACACTTGGTGTGAGCTAGTAGTTCTCAATTTTGACTTCTTGTTGATTTGGTTCTGAGTTCTCAACTGATTAACTGGTTGAAATTCTTTAATATGATTCTGGTTCGATGGTATTTATCTCAGTGCGTCTGTGACTGGGATGATCGGGAGAAGATGTTTATTGAAGTTGAAGGGATACTGAGGAGACAGATCAAGGTCTGTCAAAAGTCCTCTTCTGCAAACTTTATATGCTCAATTGCTCATCTCCTACTGCCCTCTGAAAATTTTATTAGTTCCCTCATTTTGTCCATTTGCTCCCATTTGACAGTTTATTATTGTCAATAATGATTAGCATGTGAGTTTCCCTTCTTATTTAGTTGTCAGTCATCCCAAGTGTTCAACCATTCCATGCGATTGCGTATCCCCTTGATCCCATGCTTGCATTGGAGATCAGGTGAGAAATTTATTATTCCATTTTTCTTTTGTTTTATGATTGCAAATGGAATTTTCTGATGAAGAACTTGTATATATTTGCAGTCGAAAATATGCAGCGCATTCTGCGGTAGTAGCATCTCGCTATTCACTTCCTCCTTTTAATCATGCACCTCCATTGCCTGTAAAGAGTGGTGGCAGGAATGGCCGGTTAAGGATCGGGTTTGTTGGCACAAACTTTTCCTCATTTTCCTTTTGGATCTCCTCTCTGTTGGGACTGAAAGTGCGTTTTCCAAATCATGTCTTGTCTCTTGCAGATATGTAAGCAGTGACTTTGGTAACCATCCATTGTCTCATCTTATGGGTTCTGTTTTTGGCATGCATAATGGAGAAAATGTTGAGGTGAGCTTGATTTGGGCTTAAGTTGGTTAAGCATATTTATTTTTCTAACATGTTTTTTTATGGTTCCCTTGTAGATATTCTGCTATGCATTGAGTCCGAATGATGGCACTGAATGGAGGCTTCGTATCCAATCTGAAGCAGAGCATTTTATTGATGTGTCTTCAATGTCATCTGATATGATAGCAAGGATGATTAATGAACATCAGATACAAGTGCTCATCAATCTAAATGGGTACACCAAGGTATCAAATTGCCACAATGTCACTTTTCTTTCTAGTTAGTCATCATATCTTTGAACTCTACATTGATGAGTTCTTGCATTATAAATGACTTTGACTCTATATGCACTGCAGGGTGCAAGAAATGAAATATTTGCTATGCAGCCTGCTCCTATCCAGGTTTCTTATATGGGATTTCCTGGGACCACGGGAGCGACCTACATACATTATTTGGTTACTGATGAGGTATGTGTATTTTTCCCCATATGATTTTACTACGCAGGCATGGCATGACTTTATCGTTTTGAACTGTTTCTTGTTTTATGGCAATTTGTTTCTCCAATGTCTTGCTCTCATATATACTCCGAAAAAATAGTTCGCCTTCCTCATTGCTATTTTGTGAATGACTATAAACAGGTAAACGCTACGAAACTGATTTCTCTCTCTCAAACGTACACACAGCTTTTTAATATTGATTAGTGTTATTCTTTCCCACACTGTTATGTCTTTAAGAAAAACCGTGATGTACTGGATCTAAACTACCAACCCAAGCGATCGGACTACGGACTTCCTGAGGACAGATTTATATTCGCCTGTTTCAATCAACTTTACAAGATGGACCCTGAAATACTCACGACATGGTAGCATATTTAGCTTTCATTTTTGTGAGTATTATATGTAGCAAAACAGAAATCTAAGCAACTCGTTTACTTGTGCAGGTGCAATATCCTGAAGCGTGTCCCAAAGAGTGCACTTTGGCTTCTTAGATTTCCAGCTGCAGGCGAGACGAGGCTTCGTGCACGTATGTTACAGTTTTTTCCTGGTGACAAATGAATATATTTCGTAGGCAATTCCTGATATATGTTATTCTATGGCCCAGATGCTGCTTCACTAGGTGTGCAACCAGACCAAATTATTTTCACAGATGTTGCAATGAAACAGGAACACATTAGGCGCAGTTCGTTAGCAGACCTGTTTCTTGACACGTAAGTATTCACTTTGGTTGTAGCAGAAACCATTTGAGGCAATGCGGAATATTATTGAATTGAATTCTCAACAGTTCTCGATTTCCATTTGAATAGGCCTCTTTGCAACGCACATACAACAGGGACAGATATTCTTTGGGCTGGTCTGCCTATGGTCACTCTTCCTCTCGAGAAAATGGCGACTAGAGTTGCTGGGTCGCTCTGTTTGGCGACAGGAGTTGGAGAGGAAATGATTGTTCATAGGTAGGTGTTTGAACCTGTAATTATCTAGTAGCTAGTTTTGTTTCCTAATATGTGGATGTTGGAATTTGCGTGCCTATTGTCACGGGTGTAATGCAGCTCTAGTAAACTGCTTGAGTAGGAAACCCCACTGTGCGGGTTAAGAAATCCCACCCAACGGATGGAAGCATTAAATTCTCCCCCCAACCAACCCAGTATGCCTACGCAGCACTCTATTTTGGCACCACCTCGAGCATGCCAAAATGGGTGTAACGTGTTCGGGGTTGTGCTTGCCACCAGTCATCACGAATTAAAACCCATCCTGATTTCTAAGAAGGAAATAAAATCCCTCCATAAGTAGGTTCAGAAACCCATTATCTGATTGTCCCCATCGGGATTGAGATTTGAGTGTTTCACCATGCTTTCAATATTGAGGGATTTGTACAAAATTATATTTTGGTAAACTTCACATCTTGTCGCTGGTTGCCTCTTATGCATAGCATTTAATTCATCTTGTAATTCATTCTCATCCGTGCCTTCGTATTTGACAGCATGCAAGAGTACGAAGAGAGAGCTGTGTCTTTTGCCATGAATCCTTCGAAGCTTCAAGATCTTACCAGCAGACTCAAGGAGGCCCGTCTGAGTTGCCCTCTGTTCGACACTGCACGATGGGTGAGTCGTCTTATCATAGAACTATGCTATTATTGTCCTTTGCATTTTGATATAAATCGTTACACATTTGCTACCATTTTTCAGGTGAAGAATTTGGAGCGTGCCTACTTCAGGATGTGGAATTTGTACTGTTCCGGTCAACATCCTCAACCCTTCAAAGTGGCTGAGAATGACTTGGAATTTCCGTATGACCGTTAGATGATTTATATAGAGGAAAAAAAGTTAGATTTTTGTAGATAAAGAACGAAGATTGTAGGAGGGTTAGTTCTACTCGTGTGATATATATCACTTTATAATTTTAAAGTGTCATGTGGGCTGAGAAAATACGAGGAAGCGGTTATCATCAGCGATACTACAGTTCGTCCGATACTTTTATATTTTAAAATAATCGACTGTTGATTAAGATTCATACACAAGATATTTCTGTCTTTTCTTCTCGATGCACCTTTTACATGGCTAACAGAGACCAAAGGCTGCTTTGCTTTGAGGGATTCGAAATCTTCTGAAATATACATCCTAAATGTGATATTTCTGTTTTTCTTGTCAGTAATCGATACTTGAAAGACGATATTATTGAAGGGGAAATTGGTTAAATGATTTCGGTCAATTTTTTTTTTAATAAAATGATCTTTTCAAGTTTATTTCAATATATTTGAAGAGGTTATTTTTTAAAAAAAAAGTTGACCGAGGTAAAAAAAAACACCGATTATGAAAATCTAAATCAGGTACCCCTTGATAATTGTATTCAACATTACATTTCTCGAGTAATAGTTAAGAGTTGCACAACTTTAATAATTAATTGCCCGTGCTATGCGCGGAAGGCGCGAAAGTGAGCATTTTCAGGTGATATTTGATCCCAGAAACCATCCACCACCTTCGAGATCTCCAGTGGCTGCCTTTTTCTGGAGCTGAAGAAGATTGTACTGTTGTACGCAGAATTTGCCGAATCTCCCCGTTGCTTTCCACGTCCGTCACTTCTGTCCGGCCACCCACTCTCTCGATCTCGCTACGACAGCGGAGGAGATGGCCAGTTGCACAATCCGTTTCACCATTGCAAACTGACCATACTCAGCTAATCATTCTATTTTATATCTTATCTTATAAAATCAAATCCTACCCATCAAAGCAAACAATGTTTTAGTTGATACTTATAAATCATATTTATAGTTTTAATGTCTACATATATAATTTTGTTGAACCGTGAAATTTGTTTGTTGACGAGTTTACACATAATACGGAAACAAGTTAAATTGATAGACTGTCATCAATTTTTTTTCATAAATTAAGTTAATTATAAAAAATAACATTATGTTCATTGCATTAGTAAAATATTTGTATACTCTTTTATTAAACATCCATTATTAGATTACCTACTTTTGTATAGAAATATATGTTATCAAAGACGAGTCCTTTGTGAGATGATCTTTATTCGTGAACTCTGCTCATATTTAGAATAAAAATAATATTTTTTTGCACAAAAAATAATATTTAATTGATGAACCGAATAAAATATTAATTGACATGTGAGATCGTATCACATGAATTTTTGTGATTTTTAATTACTATTTTTAATCAAGAGATATTTTTAATTAATATTTTAATAGATTATTGTAAATTAATTTTACTTTGTTATTATATCAATTGATCGTATAATCAAATGTATTTTCTAAAAATATATAATGTGTTGTGTACCCATTTCATAACTTTTTAATAAAAACATATAATTGCAATAAGTATAGTTTATACTCAGTTAATATAATTTGCATAAAATTTGAACCAACTAAAATATATTTTATATAAAAATCATCCATACATTTAAAGCAAGCAGAGTTATTATAATTGTAATAAAGTATAGTTTATAGAGAATTAATAAATAAATAAATAAATAACCATACTGATTATAAAAAGGGTAATGTGGCGGTGGGGATGATCCAAATTCACCCACGTCACCAAATCCACAAAACACACACACACCGCAGCTCTCCACAAACCAAGGCCAACGTTCCCTCACGGTCCCATATTCCAATCCTATGTCCAGTGGTGTTGCGGCCTACACACCACATACCTCAAAAGAATCTTGAAAAATGCCAGTTTTCACTGCTTCTCTATGCTCAGTTTCCAGCGGCCTGGCGTTTCTCTCCCATTTATTTGATAACACCTGCCACAATGCCGCTCTTATCATAAATCCGGCACCCTCATTCAATTTCCCATGTTCCATCTCCCGAAGTTATTCCAGCAAGCGGGCGACTTTTTTGAAAGTATCAGTTTCAAGTGGCAGTACCACCAGAACGGATGATGGATTGGATCAAGCTGTGTTGCCTGACCGGGTGTGTTTTTATTTTGATTTAAGTTTTCTTCATTGTGCTATGTTTATTTGTCTAAATAGGGGTCTGTTCTAGTTTTCTGTTCATGCGCTTTCGCTGCGTACTGAGCCTGGCCTGTAGAAGAACTATTCAGATTCTAATGTTAGAAGCCAAAATGGTGTATTCATGATTGTTAGATTCAGTGACCTTACATTGAAACCCAAATACATGTGGAGAAACTTTATTGTGAGTTCTATGGTGAGGTGAAGGTGTCAAATTGTTCACTTCAGACAAAGATGAAGTCTGAAGGAGAAGTAGGTGATGCAGATATGCTATAGAGGATGTCTTGTGTGATTCCTGCTAGAAAAAATAATACGTTGTTGGACTATGTAGTTTTTTGTTACGTCACAAGCCCAAGTTCATATCATATCATTAATCATGATGTGTTAAAATGGCTATAAAATTGGAGTGCCCTCTTATGATTAATCATATCATATCATTTAATCATGATGTGTTAAAATGGCTATAAAGTTGGAGTGCCCTCTTATGATTAGGCAAAATGACAAACACAATCATCATAACACTTGTGGTATATTGGATTTTATTGTTAAATAAGTAATTGGCTTTCCATTCTTTTTTAGTGGCCTACTTTTGGCAGGTTTTCCTTGCATATGCTCGCTTGATCCAAGTTTTCACTTTTCAGTTAAATTTATTACACTTGAATAGAGAGTAGTATGGCCTGAGCAGGATGGATTATATGAGGTGAATGATGAAGCTGTCATGGCTTCTTATCTTTTATTTACTTGACTAAACTAAGTATTCTACTTGCTTCAACTTCAACACGTGCATATTATTATATCCATAACAATAACAATTTTTTTTATCATTGTTATTTCCTTTTATATGTGTGTTTTTGGTGGCTTCTTTCAATAGAAGCTTACCTGTTCCTTTGTTCTACAAAGAAGTAGAGGTCTGCTGATTGGAAAGCTGCAAGAGCTTATCACGAGAAGGGACTCGTCTACGAGGGAAGAATCGAAGGATTCAATGGTGGTGGTTTGCTGATTAAATTTTATTCACTCATTGGTTTTCTTCCTTTCCCGCAGCTTAGCCCTGCACATTCATGTAAAGGTATGCACTGAATCTCATTGAATGGAGTACTTTTTTTCTCTGGTTTTATGGACTAAGCTGACCCAGAAAATCAAGGGAGTTGGTGCACTGCAAGCTGGGAATGTTTAGTAAATATATCAAGGTTTCAACTGGTAAATTTAAGAAAAATTACACAACTGATAGCATATTATGATTAAATCCAAAAGTGAAGAAAATGCATTGAGATAATCAACATTATAATTTTACAATGACATTTATATTAAAAAACAATAAAGAAAAATGAGGTAGGATATATTATTTGCAAAATGAGCATCGACCTCATCCCAGTGGGGGCAGTTTTGGGTTTGATCAACTTGTCATTTTGAGAATTGGCCCTCCCCCATTGTATTTCAATATACTGGGCCTAATAACTTCGAGGAAAAAAAGAAGGAAAAATTAACCAGTGGGCACCCCCAATAGCTGGAGTTTTTTCAAGCGACTGCCAAATTTTTTTAATCTGCACTTACATTTTTTTGGTGAATCTTTTCATCATGTTGTATTTTGATGAATGGAATAAATTTTGATGAAATTTGACCCTAAAAAAGCCAGTGTCTCCCATTTTCTTACATGATATGATCATTTTTGTACTAAATGATGGCGGAGTTTTAGCTGCCTGCCTAAATGATACTGATGCATCATTGGCTTCTGGGTGAGCAACCAGATATTAAAATTTTAACTTATCATGTAGAACCTCAAAAGAGCATCCAAGATATTGCAAAAGCTTTGACAGGTTCAGTTATTCCCGTGAAGGTACTGAGTTGTATCACTGATGTATGGAATATATTATTTCCAGTTGCTGCTGATGTTGCGCTGACTTTATTTATTTTCTGAAATCATTTTTATAGTTTGCTGCATTGAAATCCACATCTGTTATGTCCTGTCAGAGGGAAAATAGTATCATCATCAGTTGAGTGCTTGTGATTGTGGTTATACAAGATACCTGCATTTTAAATATGGCAAACTATTTAGTTATGTCCTATGAGAGGGAACATAGTATCAGAATATAAGATTGTTGAGAAAAACACCCTGTATTACATTTACATTTTTTTTCAAGGATGACGTGAGAGATACTTGTTAGAAAAAGTGTTTAACGTCCTATGAGAGGGAACATTACATTTTCATTTTTTATCAAAGATGGCGTGAGAGATACTTGTTAGAATAAGGGTTTAACACATATTTGGAAAATAATTTAACGGGTTCTATGAGTCAACTGCCGAAACAAAGTGGACAAACGTCATTTATTTCGAGAGGAAATTATAGTAGTATGTTAATGTGCTCGAAACTGATGTTGGTGAATGAAAAGTTAATGTCCGAAATTATCCATGTGAAATTATTAAAACTATACCTGGGAATCAAGCGTATTGTAGGGGTGGACTGCATGCATCACAACTCTAAATTGGGGTCGGGACTTTGAGCTTTCAGGTGTAAGAAACATAGGAAATGTGTTGCGAAAACAATCCTTTATGTTGTGGATTTGCATGAAAGGCATTGCGGCGCTGACCCTAAAGCCTCAATTCCATGGGGGCAGGACTCTTCCATGGAAAATGTCCTCTTCAGTCCACAACTTTTGGGAAAGTATGAAAACACCCGCAAATTTCATTTTCGAATACAAAATAATCCTATGAAAACACCCGCAAATTTCATTTTTCAATACAAAATAATCCTTACTTTATCTTTCTTTCTAGATTATCTAATCACGATTATTTTAATCAATTACATTTAAACACAAATTTTTGAGACGTAAATTCTTTTCAACTTAAAATTCGAGATTTCAATGAATTCGCGAATTTTTACAGAAAATATGATAGTGTTTGTAAAACCGGGCACTTGTCGTTTTAACAAAAGTTATAGCTGGTGGTAATGATGCAACTCAAATATTTTAAACTGCAACAATTCAATCGTCATGTTTCGATTGTTTTACCCAACATAGACAATTATTGCACTCAACAATGTTAAGTATTTTATGGTTCGTAGGACGTCGAAATTTGTAGCGCTGCTACTTCAAAATTGTCGACCATTGTATCTTGGGACATGTGTTGTCCATGATCTTAGGCACTGGTTCGGGGAATGATGTTTTAAGAATAGAGTTCAACTTTTGTGTTGACTATTTTTTGCCTATTCACAGCCATCTTTTGTCTCCCCGGAGAAGATACCTATTACCTTTGATACACATTGTCTAACAGTACTTTAACTAAGTATTGTCGTCTCTCATGTGGGATGAATACTAAGCATGTAAAAATAATTACTTCTCGAGCCATGTTATGGAGATATTGTTGATTTGTTTCCTATAAGTTTTGAACTTAAATATGTTAAAGGTTTTCAAGATAACAGTATTAAGTTACAATTCTTTTTGGAGAGAAACTGCCAATGTTTCAAGATACCATTGAATAACAGTGAATCTTGTTACCTCTCTTAGGTTATCCAAGCAGATGAGGAAAACAGGAAATTAATATTCTCAGAAAAGGAAACTGCCTGGTCAAGATATTCTTCTCAGCTAAAAGTGGGGGACCTTTATGAGGGTATAGTGGGATCTGTCGAGGACTATGGTGCCTTTGTCCATCTTCGTTTCCCAGATGGTATGAATTTCTTGAACAGTGGTACTTGATCTAGTGAATAATTATGTTATATCATGTAATTCAATCTCATTAATCTCACATTTGAGCTCGGATCCAGGTCAATATCGTCTCACGGGACTAGTGCATGTTTCAGAAGTTTCATGGGATTTAGTCCAAGATGTGAGAGATGTCCTCACCGAGGGTGATAAGGTGAATGTCAAAATTGTCAACATAGATAGGTAATTCTTTAATTTTGCTATTCTATATTCATCTTTTGTTTCTTTAATACATCAGTGTCTATAAAGCACCCACAGGTATATGAATTCAAACATGCTAAAAAATTGCTTAAAGGAACTAGAACTTTCTTCATAAGTATCATGTTAGGTAGTCACAATTGCTCCCATTATCTCGTTTGCCAGACCATATGGTACAATGATTGAGATAGAGTGTTTAGACTATCGTAGAGTTTAAAAGCAAGCAATTGCTCTAATTGTCACGCATAGCATTTGTATGATTTAAAAAATTTGACTTGCTAAAAGTTATATTTTGGTATAACAACCAATGCTATTTCTACATATTTGTCGAATTATACGACTATATCGTAACCAAAGCATTGAAGCATCTTTTTTGAGTACATATTGCACAAAATCGAGTTTTGTCACTTTTTGACGTTGTTCTTTCAATGGAATACATTATTTGATTCAAGGATTGATGTAACTATTTCTATGGTTCTGGAAATGATGCAGGGAAAAGTCACGGATCACATTGTCAATTAAGCAACTAGAGGAAGATCCACTTCTCGAAACTTTAGACAAAGTTATTCCTCAGGTATGGTGATGTTATTTTTTCTTCAGCTTTACTTTTTTTTATTTTCTTACTTCATTTCGATTACCAATTATTGCTTTGCTTCACAGGATGCTTTGGTAGACTCCGATACTTTAAGTGCAAATGACCAGTTAACTATTGAACCTCTTCCTGGTCTTGACACCATCATTGGAGAATTACTGAAGGAAGATGGGTATGACTAGCATTTGTTGATATCCATGCTAATTTGATTACGATTATAGTAAAATATCAACTTGAAATATTGGCTGAACATGCATTTGTCATGTCAATTCTGATTTTGGTGCCTAAAGATGAATATAGGTGGAACAAAATCAAATTTTAAACATTTTGACGAATTTAGAGGGTGCAAGACTTTTTCATGCTATATACACAAAATGATGGAACAAAGATAAGGTGACACTCATGCTGAAGGTTTAATGCTGTAAAGTGTTCATAGAAACTAAACTGGGTCTGTGGGGGTATTTGTCCGCACTGATAATTAAGACTGACTTGTGATTGATTTGTTACTGTAAAAAACTGGTGCTTGGACTAAGATTCAGCTACGGATTTGAAATATTTCAGCATTGACGATGTGAGAATCAGCCGACAAGGATTTGAGAAACGGGTGGTTTCGCAAGATTTGCAACTATGGCTTTCAAACGTTAGTGTGAACAAACTACGCTCTCCCATCCTTATACCATCCGTAAAAGTTCATTTTCCTCTGCCTATGGGTAAAAAAAATCATTTAGTAACTTCAAATCTTGCAATCTGCAGGCGCCCCCTATCAAAGATCAATACACACTTCTTGCTCGAGCTGGACGACAGGCATGTATCACTATCAGGACCCACTCTTCTTATTTTTCTCCGTGATCTTAGGATGCATTCGTTTTTGAATCAGGTACAAGAAATACAGCTAACAACCTCACTCAATCAAGATGGAATCAAAAGAGCGTTGCAGCACGTTTTAGACCGGGTGCCATGACTAATCTTTTCAAAGTCTCTTACCAATATTGGTGAAGCTCCAACATATATATCAAACTAAAGAACATAGAAATTTCTGATTTACTATGCTCAATTTCAATCATCCATGTTCGTTTCTTGTGCAGCAGCTATTGTACTGTGTAACACTTGTTCATTAACTCTCAAATCTGTACATAGTTGAATGGTTTATTACATGATTCATACTGTAATCGTTTATTTTCAACTGTTGTATGATAATATCGTATGCTTGCGTACATGATGTTAATTGCAGTAAGTAGAGTTAGTCGTTTTCTTACAAAGTTGGCGATTAATTATTGTTATGCTGACTTCCATTATAAGCAGCAGTAAAGAATTAATGAGCTACTCGGAACTTAAATTCGTTTTTTCCGGTAGCAAACCTTATCGACGATGGATCTATTGGCCGGAATTTCGACCTTTAATTACTTGTTATGGTGAAATAAATTACAAAGATCTTGCATATGCTAACGTTGAAAATGACAAGTGTATGATTCACATTTGGGATTTAATAGATGAATAAAATTCGAGCATGTGACATATGTACTAGGATTTTTTGGGAGTTTTTGTGCACTTGCAAGTGTACTCTATGATTGGTGGCTGTAGGGAATGGACCACTTGGAACTTAAAAAGCAAATTAATAAACATGTCGACTGGCTGTCTCAACCTTAGTGACACTGTCTGTATTATCCATTCCATTATTATCATACATGTGTGTGTGTGTGTGTGTGTGTGTGTGTGTGTGTGGGAGCAACAAATTGACGTACGTGATTTGAAGAAGAATCCGAACATGCATGTGTGTGATTTACGACAATCGAAGTATGTCATTGTTACCGGCTAAAGATTTTTTATAAATTAAATAAGAAGTTTACGAGTTCCACTTATTTAATATATATGTTGTTACATGTTTGATTATCATCAATTGTAACGTAATTATTCGGAAAAACTAACCAAAATTTTGATGTTTGAATTGTTATATGATTTAAAATATTTGAGTTGTTTTGTTACTGTCAATTATAATTTTTTTATCGGAACAATAAGTGGTCGATCTCACATGATACACATGTCCATGCATGCATTACCGAATTTATTAACTTGTGATAAGGGAATTTAATAGATTTCATAAACTAATCTTATGTAAATATCTTATATTACATTCCAAAACTGAGTAGTTTTATTTATATTTTTTCCACAATATATTAAATTTTTTCCACAATATATTATTATTTGTTCTCTACCTAGCTGTTGCTTTGTCTGAGGCAAAACACTCGGTTCAAGCATTCACTGTGACTCAAGTTTTATTCATTGTTTTGNAAAAAAAAAAAAAAAAAAAAAAAAAAAAAAACTTAGAAAATGACGTTCTTTATGATAGTTTTTTTTTATATCGGGGTATGACTGAGAACCATATGGTAAATATTAACCGAAGGTAATTAAAAACTTTTTAAGTATGTAAAAATATCTTGAAAGATTTTCCTAAAAAATAGAACTCTTGTGAGACGATCTCACGAATCTTTATCTGTGAGAGAAGTCAACCCTACCGATATTCACAATAAAAAGTAATACTATTACCATAAAAAGTAATATTTTTTCATGGATGACCCAAATAAGATATTTGTCTCATAAAATATGACCCGTGAGACCGTCTCACACAAATTTTTGCCTTTCTTAAAAACAAAAATCACAAAATCGCAAAAAGTATTTATTTTTTATGAACAATTATTGGGTCTTATAATTAAAAAAATTATTTTGTTAGATGATAGCATTGATGCGTGTTAAAAGAAATATTATAAATCCTTGTTTTTTAATGATTTAAATCGTTTCGACAAGGATCTGACATGATTCTCAGTCACACTAAACATGCATTATCAATCACTTTTAATTTTTTAAACAAATCTAATCTATATATAAATACTAGTTGGACAATAATTATTGCTTAAGTGTCCATTTGATTGAAAAGTTATGGGTTCAATGTGCATATATACTCGATTAACAATCTGTCCTTTATTTTTGCATTAGGCCACCTAAACTTTTCTTTTCTTTTTCATTTATTTCCTTTCTTCTTCTTTTTTTCATGGATCATTTAATTGCACAAAGCCATTTAAACTTTGAAATTTTTTTATTCTTAATTACATATTAAACTCTAATTGTTATTCATAACTTTTTAACACATGAATAATATTAATGTTGATAATATCGAAACACGAATCATTAGATTTAAAGTTAGTTAGTATATTAACTTTAGAGTAGTTTGAAATAAATGTGTGAGGTGAATTCAGTCAGTCCCATCCCCAAAGGAAGACTTCGGGCGGGCCTTGAAGTATCCACAACTAGGCATGGTACATGGAGTTAATACTCGATGACCACTTTCTATATGTACCACAACACAATCCACTGCGTAATATAAGTTTCAAAAGAACAAAACAGACAATTAAAGGTGCAATAAAAGCTGCGAAAAAAGGTTCAATAGACCCCAAAATGACAGTTCATAGACTCGCTCAGATCAATATATGACAAATATAGGTTGTACTCCCAACTGACAACACAAAGAGGGGGAGGGGAGGGGAGGGGGGGGGGGGGGGGGGGGTTGGGAGGAAAAGAAGCAATAATAAGGAAAAGAAGCAAAAATAGTGATAATATGATGGAGATGATCACAATAATAAATTATATGAAAGATTCATGCATCAAGCACCACCATCATGGTGATGATTAGATGCAACAAAATCTTGATTTTCATTGGTGCAATGAATTTGATGGTGTTTTTGGGAAGATCCTTTGCAAAGTTGAATCGGGTACTTCAATCCGTTTAGTTCCAACTTTCGAAGTGCAGCTTTACCCAGATCAATGCCACATATATCTGATAGTCGAACAAGATAAAGCAAAACATCAGAAAGCTCTTCTCCCAAATGTTGCTTCTCCTTTTCTTGCCAATCTGGCAGCCCTCTTGGGACCTCGCCTTTCCACTGAAATATCTCAGACAATTCTCCCACTTCCCCCACCTGATTTGATGCATTTAAAAAGGTTACAAATATTTTAAATTACATAGGATCTCATGGAAACATAATTTTTGTTTTGGTGATGGATGGAGTTGAAAAATACAAAATAAAAGATAAATGGGGAAAAAATGAGTTTAAATGATAAAAGAAAACTACCAGGAAAATCTCTCCAGACCACAAGACTACTAGAAGGTAGATTACCAATGACCCAAAGTTAGCAGCAAATTTTGGCAAAGAAAATAGCTGCCTCATTTTGGCCATTACCAATTTACCATCGCTTGAGGGTGAGAACATGTTCTCTTCTAAAAGGAGAAATAAGAACATTAATATACTAAAACAATTCGGTAGATGGATTATAATGGTAGAAAGTCGACTAGGGGCGAGCCGATTGCAAAATTGCTCACTTGGTAAAACATACTTAACAGCTAGCCAGTAAGATGTCATAAAAATTGGCGACGCCAAAAATTCTTGAAATTTGAGTCAGCACTGGGTTTTAAAATGTATTTTAATCGATTAAGTGCAGCAAATTCAAGCCATCATTATTCTCACTTCTTCCCTGTCCATGTATTATATTATACACTAGAAAAACAAGGCATGCAAGAATATAGCATTTAACTAAAAGCCACGATATGATGATAATTGTGTCTGTCATAGAATGCCCCAAAGCAACTGCTGCATTTTTGGAAAACTTTATTTTTTTTAGTCACACTCTCGGATAAATTAAGTGTGGCTAAGTAGAAACATATTATTGTTGGTGGCAGTTCTGATGTTGCTTCAGACAGTGTTTTCTGACAATAGTGCTATAATGATATTGTGGGAAACATAAAAATCACACAATACTAGCCAGTTTTAGGTACTATGAAAGCTGTTGAAAATAAAGGGGTTTTCTGGTTTTTCCTTTTAGATATGATGTCTTTGAAAAATTGAGCTGATTAAACTTATATCAAGAGCTAAACATTTACTGTCAAAACAAAAATGGCGGAATTTTCAAGGATATACACACCAAAAGAGAAAGAGAGAACTTTCGAGGAAATTTTTCGGAAAAAGGCCTGTCTTTTTTATGGGCAACCAAGAAACAAACTTTACACTTCTTCAAGAATTCCCGAGAAATAGATTCAAGTAAATGTTAAAGTCTGTCAAATTAGACCCTTTTCGTTTATCACATCACCTTTGTTCTCTACAGAAGGACCCACGAATAAATTTGAAATGCAATATTTAAAAATGTAAATTCTATCAAAAAATTATTGAGTTAGCTTTTATCCTGGCCCGTCCCAATTCTCGACTCAGACCCTAATTATATTAAAAGCTACATCTCCATCAAAAAACAACTACATATAGATACATACCATAAATGATATAAAACATAGGTGAAAAATATAATCTTGTTGAAAGGATTATAGAAAAGAAAAACAATTTATTCAATATTTCAATGGGATTTCACAAGGGATAAACTCGGAAAACATAGAGAATGATTATCAATAATCAGAAGCGAACAATAGCAAGATCAAATGAGAAGCGAAAACCGTGAAAAGAGAAGACCGAGAAACCTAAAGTCTCGTATGTGCATGGTAATGGTGTTCACAAATTAAAGAACAAAAGGAAAGATAGGTGTATCACCATGTTAATTTGTACTAGCTAGCATTCAACCAAGAACCAATACGAACCCGGAACCCCTACCATCCCGGTGAATCAGTTACCAACCATGTAAGGAAGAGAAGAAACAACAGAAAATTTTATTCAAAATAACTCGAAAAGAAAAGATTTTTTCCCCCGAGAGATTGATCTGATGAATAGCCCCCAAAAAAACCCACGTTGAAGATAAAACCAAAAACAAAGAAAACGTATCAAAATGGACGCCGACACGAGATTGGAGGCAAGATTCTGAAAATTTTAATGGCTTGAAAAGGGTGCAGAGTGAGGTTCAAACCAGGGCCAAAAGCAGATTTCTTGGGCTATGAAACTGATCCCAGTCTCTTTCCTTGGCGAAATTCGCCATCTTGGTCTTCAGATCATCGAGGGTCACCCCCCGTTGCTCCGATTCTGCCTTGTTCATATTGATATCGTTTTCAAACCAGATGCAACTTGTTTTTTGTTTGTTGCGTCGGATTATATGCGTCTGTAAATGATTTTTAGGGTATATAAATATAAATATATATAGACACACACACACACAGACAGACACACACACACACATATATATATTTTTTTTTTCAATTTTTGCCCCTAAATCGAATCTTTTTTCAAAAAAAAAAGACAATTAAATGTCAAAAAAATTTTTGAAGTAATTAAATGTCAATTTTAATTATGTATTATTGACATTATATTTTCAATAATATATTTTTGTTGAATCGTCTATAATTAATTATATTTTTTTATCGATGTTATTTTTTTCATCAAAATTATACCACTAACTTGCTAATATCTTTGTTAAAATTTATAATTATGTTGTTAAACACATGTGTATATCACCATAAATTTTTTAGCCACATATTTACAAAAAAAGTAACAATAAAATTGGTCATTTAATTTGGACAATTAAATAGGTCAAAATAATATAAATATAATTGATTCAACAAAATATATATGATTAAAAATATCAAATATTAGAGTGGGTCTCATGTGAGACCGTCTCACGGATCCTAATCTGTGAGACTGGTCAACCCTACTCATATACACAACAAAAAGTAATACTCTTAGCATAAAAAGTAATACTTTTTCATGGATGACCCAAATAAAAGATCTTTCTCACAAATACGATNTATATATATACTTTTAACGACTTTTAATAATTTTTGTAGATTTTAAAAGTCTAGAGATATTCAATTAAACTTTTTCATACTCCATATAAGTCTAGTGATATTCAAAATAGACTTTAATAAAGTTTTAAAAAATCAAATGATATTCAACAGTGACTTTTAAAAACTCTATAAAAGTATATATGTGTTCAAATTTTCAATATATTTTTAATAACTCTGTGAAATTTATTAACATACAAATCTTACATATGTACAATATAAATTGTCGAAATTTATCTTTGGTTCAACTTTAAAGAATTTGATGGATTTTTAAAACTTCTAACTCATACACAAACTTTTTCTCTTTCTCTCTCATCTCATCTCAAGCCACTTATCTTCTTTTCATGTATTTTATCCTCTCATTTATCTCTATCATTATTTAATTTTCAAAATTTATCGTTACATACATTTTCTTTTCAGATTTTTCATTTTTTATTGATTGCTCATTTAATAATTACTTATTTTTAATATCATATGAAATTTTGAATTTTATAATTGCTTTTTAATTTAAGGTTTATACAAATGACGTAATATTCAATAATAACGAAAGATTATCCAAAAACATAACGTCGTTTAATTTTTAATAGTTAAATAGTCTCACAACATGCATGATTAAAAAAAATTAAATTAAATTAAGATTTTAATCTATAATTTATATAAAAAAATTTATTATAAAATTGATAAAATAATTTATTTCTTTTGTTGTTTAAAAATTACATTTTTTTTCTTTATTTTACGACTATTAATCTTGAAATTCTACCATATTTAACATTATAATTATGAATTTTTAATAAAATTATTACACTAGTTATAAAAAAATCATAAAATTTTATTGGTTAATAGAATTGAAATTAATATTAATTTTTTAATAAAAAACTGTAAAAAAAATTATTAATTTTTTTAACTAAAAATGGATTGTTTAGACAGCGAGTATTTTTAAAATTTTACAAACATACATACAAATCCACATATATACACACATATACATATAAGGATTAAATGATTTAACTTTAAATAAGTAAATTTATTTGTTAAAATAATTTTTTTAAAAATATTTCAAAGTAAATATCTTATTTATGTCAATTAATTATTCGTTCAAAAAATTAATATATGAGATTCTGTTAAAAAAAAGTATACAAAATTTCATACAAATTTGTTTGTAAATATATGAGATTTTGTACGAGTCAATAAAAATATATAAAATTCACAAAAGTCTATCATTTATAAAAATCATCAAAACTCTGAATCAAATACACTACATTTAATGAATCATGTAGTTAAAACTGCTCCTTGATATTTTTAATAAAAAATTATTATTATTAATTATTCAAATTTATTCATTATCCGAAAAATCTCTAACCATTAAATGCTTTGCAATATATTGTCATGTATATGTATATTTCTCCCTATAATCTTACTGGTAACTGTTGCACAGATAGTTTATCAAAAAAATATATATACTTTTTTTTATAAACTGTATATATTATATTATTTTCCTTAGCATTTCTAAAATTTGGATCACATGTTCATAATTGGGCTTGGGAGACTGATCTTTTATTCTGATTGTTGGGGTCCAATACAGAGAGCAATACAATTAAAGTGGAGGCCCAAACTAGAACCATTGTGTACAGGCCCATTGAGATAAAACAAAGTTTAGCAATAGGGAAGTTTAAGCTCGTTAGCCAGATAAAAAGCAGTTTAATCTTCTCTAAAAAAAAAATAGAATTATAACCTATTCTGTTTTTTCTTTATTCTTCTTCTTATTTTTTTAAAAAGGATAACCTATTCTTTTTAAATTTAGTAATGATATATTATGTTGAGTATGTCTCTTATGAGACAGTCTCACGAATTTTTATCTGTGAGACGAGTCAACCCTACCGATATTCACAATAAAAAGTAATACTCTTAGCATAAAAAGTAATAATTTTTCTTAGATGACCCAAATAAGATATATGTCTCACAAAATACGACCCGTAAGACCGTCTCACACAAATTTTTGCATATTATATTAGTTTAATCGTACCTCGTAAGATTTTAAACTCTCTCTTTTATTTTTATTTATAACATATGTAATTATTTTTCCCCAAAGATTCATTCGTTAGAAAATGGCCATCTCATCCATTTATAAATATTATCATTAATGTCTTCGTGAGAGGTTGAATATTTGAGATTTAGAGCCAATATGTCAAATTCGAATATCACAAAAGTTTTTTCTGTTTTAGTCTGTCCACGATCTTTTATATGCTGTGTGAGTGTGATTCGTAGGCGATTATCTGGGATTTACCGATTGCACACCATATAGTCGAGTAGTGGCTTAGATATTTTTGTCATGATAAATAAATTGATATCATAAATTTTAAAATTAGAATAATATGTTAATTAATCATTGAAAAATATTATAAAAATCAAAATTTGAAGTTAATTTCAGTGTAATATTTATTTAATCAAATTAACACGGTACAAAATAAGTGGGATTTTCCCAAAAAAACGAAATCATAGCAGGAATTGAATTATATTATTTGTATGCATTGATCTGATGATGATGATGATGATGATGATGGAATGAGCCACCGTCACTCGGAAGCCTCCCTTTGTACCTAACCACGTGAGACTCGGAAAAGCATATGCATGTCAGCAGATCTTCGGACAATTTTGCAGTACGAATTTTTCTGCTTGCATGTTATTTTTGGGATTGGATTTGTAGTCGCATTTATCCGCTGATTTATTTCATGCAAGCTTGTTTCATCTCGCTTTTTCTGTTGTTTTATGTGTATGTACATTTGTATGGGTTTTTATACGCAATCATTTTCCCCTGTCCCTTTGTTCTCTTTAGCGTTTGAGTCCCGGAGAGAGGCTTTTTAGGGTTCATATCAGACACCCATTTGGCAGGTTCACCGGAGAAAGCAATCTTGTTTGTTGAAACTTTGAGCTGCCTATTTGATGGTGTTTTACTTCATTTGGGATTTGATTGGCAATTTCGTTGTTTTAAGGAGCCTTTAGAAGTATAAGTATTGTGTTCTGGAGCTTTTTGAGATATTTTCAGTAATGGATAAGTCTCACCACAGTAGTGAAAGCTTACTACCACCTTCGTGGAGGTATTCTGCTTTTTCACCATCTGGTAGTCTTTATAATGTGAAGACGGAGGTATCAGGATCTTCAAATTTACCTCCTTTTGGACCAGACAATTCACTAGAAACAGGTCCTTTTGGTCACGGGTCACTACCTGATTCTAGCCCTTTTAGTTATGATATAAGCCGGATGCCTGATAACCCACCTAAGAAATTCGGGCATCGACGGGCTCACTCAGAGATTCTTACCCTCCCAGATGATATAAGCTTTGATAGTGATCTTGGGGTCGTGGGCGGATTTGATGGACCATCTTTTTCTGATGATACGGAGGAGGACTTACTCTCCATGTATCTTGATATGGATAAATTCAATTCACCTTCGGTGACTTCCGAATTCCAAGTAGGCGAAGCTTCTGCTTCTATAGTAACTGAATCACATGTTCGTCTTGCTCGGGCATCGGCATCAGGCAGCGTGTCAGCCGATATTTTGGCTTCTGGTTTAAATGATAAGCCAAGAGTTAGGCATCAGCATAGTCAGTCCATGGATGGATCGCCTATTGTCAAATCTGAGATGCTAATGTCTGGTTCGGAAGACCTAACTCTAACTGAATCCAAGAAAGCAATGTCTGCTGCTAAGCTTGCTGAACTTGCTCTCATTGATCCAAAGCGTGCTAAGAGGTAATATTTTCAGTGCTAACACATTGTCAACTTTGAAACCAAGTTAGTTCTTTTGCTCTTTAGTTGTATTTACCGAAGCATTGGTTGATCAATAAGTATGGCTTGACTAATTGGGGCATTGACGCATTGTGATGATTTTCTACTCTATTTGTAGTTTGCAATAGCAGGATGCATTGAATGCATACTGGTTGATCATTATTTTATTTTTTTCGAGGATTTGGAGGAATGCAATAAAAGGATGCATTGAAAATGCGAGGAATTAACGCCATGTTGTCAAGATCCAAATCCTGAGTTGTATCCATGTTTATGTTTTTAATGAGTAGTAGAAAGCTCTTTTTTCTTCTCGTGCTTAAATTTTTATTTGGCGTGCTACCTTAAAAATTTTCATAGATTCCTCAATTCGAGCGGGATTGCTTAATTTTATTCTGGGACACTGTCTTAAAATCAAGAATTATGTATTTCGGTAGTTTTCTGGGGTTCTTCACTTATTCCAGTATGATTTTATGGTTATTTTGTTCTTAGCGGTTGACAAACAACTCTTCAAGATACCTTTTATGTTTTCTATTTTCAATATTTGATTCTATTTTTATCACTTTTAGAATCAGCAAGTTTCTTGGAAGCGGCTGAACTCAACTGATGGAAATTTATTCTTTGATGCCAGCTATTCGAATAATGTCTATTTAGCAGTGGTATCGCTGAAGAGTTTGTGTTTAGAATGTTAGTTATCAGGCATGATTTTTTTCCTGGGTCATGTGTAGAAACTTGCACATCATGTCTTGACACTTTGGGTGTTTTCCTTTTATCAAGCCCCTGTATCCAATATTTGGCTGAAGGTATTTGATTTGATGATGTCTTTCTACTTTCAGATTTCAGAAGGTTCAGAAGTGTTTCTACGTAATTTTTTTACCAGATAACATAATCCATTTAAAATTTTTAAAATATTATGTTAAATACTGGTAATATTCTGTTGTAGTTCTTGGGCTTCTGGTAGTAAAAGCTATGTATATATCTCTATCTGTTACCAAGACATATTTTCTATCAATGTCTCTGTATGTCATTCTTCGGATTGCTATATTGTTTGTCTCCTCCATGCGTGCACAATCACATTCTATTTAGGCCATGATTTTTTAGAAGATTTACTCCACTGAATTTAAAATTATAATTATATCCTCTATTTCTTTCTTGTTGTTTTTCGAGTTTTAATTTCTGGGTAATATGATTTAGAATTATTTGTCTTTTTAACTTGAACGTGTACTCTTAAACGTCTTTTATTCTCTTGCTGCCTTTTACTAAAATTTCTCTGAACATTTAGCTTGTCTTATTCCTGTTTAGATCATTGTCGAGAGAGAGGGCACATCATTAAATTTTTTTATTTCTCATATGTATGTTGCACATCTCGAACAGGATTTGGGCAAATAGGCAGTCCGCAGCGAGGTCAAAGGAACGGAAAATGAGGTATATATGCGAGCTTGAAAGGAAAGTCCAACCTTGCAAACGGAAGCTACTTCCTTATGTGCACAGTTGACCTTGTTGCAGGTTCTTGTAAACCTTTACTTGTAGTGATAATAATTGTTATTGTTGGATGGATGCCATAAACAACACTTGCCCTCCATCCAATTCCATTCTTTGACAAAAGAACTAAAGAAAATCATGCCATACCTTCCAAAAGACTTACAAGTATAACATGCCTCAGGGTCTTTAGGGGAAAGTAAAGAAGAATTAGTTGAATAAAATGAAGTACAAATGATGAAAACAGAAACCTAGTAAAATGAAGAATTTTCTGTGTTTCTTTGCTAGTTTTCGCGATTGAATTGAGGTTCTCAACTTTTTGGGAGTTCAGTGCAAGCTGAGAAATTACGGACCCCATCCTGTGTATTTGACTTTAACATTGTCCACTCATGTGGTATGCAGGCATTTTATTTTCTTCAAGAAACAGGACGAACATGATTTGGCTTTGCTAAGCTAACAAAATGGCATAGTTTATGGGGCAGTTGTGACATAATTATCTATTTCTGCTTTCTGAACTACTTCCATATCTTTTAGCTACATTGAACCAAGATTGAGACAGCTTTATGCGGACTTCATCCTTTTCTTTTTAACCAACAGAGAGATACAAATGGTCTTACTGCTGATAACAGTGAACTCAAAGTTCAGTTGCAAACAACAGAACAAGAAGTACACTTGCAAGATGGTAAGACTGCTACGTTGGCAGGAACTTTCAGTCATTTCTTTTCTGTTTACTTCCTAGTAAATAGTCTGTGGGGAATACCGGGATAATTAACTAGAATGATAATGAAACTGATTCTGGAATTTACGTTATACCATTGCTCTTGATTGATGATTAAGTGGATTAACTAGTGCCATTTGCTACCATTTCAAAAAACCGATAGAGGTTAGGATCATTTAGTTATTCTCATTCTCTTGAATGATGTGAGGATCAGAGCAGCATTCTAACTTCCATTGAATTCCTCAGAATAAATTAAACTTTACATTTTCATTAAAAGATTTTTTTCTTATTACATTGGATGACTTTCTTCGTACTTAAAGTGAGGTATTTTTAACATAGTTTAATATTTATTATCGATTTACTTCGTAAATTTATCGCAAATTTTCTTCTGTCATCATGATATTTCGTCCACCCTTCCCCCAACATCACCGAATGCTAATCAAATTACATGTTTTAGCGCCTAATAAATAATATCCAAATCCAGAATTCGTTACCTCAAAACTCGATGTGAAGAATTAAAGGGGTGAGGGTAAAATTTGTATATACAGATTTCCTTCAGCTTCATTTAAGCTATGTTATCATCTTTGATTCTGTCGTGGAAAACATTTTTTTTGTGTTCATTTAAAAGAAAATTAAAGAAAACAACGTAAACTAATTCACGTGTGATTTGCTATTCTTTTTAGTTATACCTTTATAATTTTATTTTATTTTTTAAAAACAGTTATTATTATATTTCATGCAAAGGAAAATGTAATATAATTTCATTTTCATTCATCTGGCTTTCTTTTTCACTTCCCTTTGCTAACTTCTGTTCAAACGAGGCGTTGAAAACTTTAAATCTGATGTTCCTCCTGTTTGAACCAGCTTTGAATGATGCACTGAAGGAAGAGATCCAGCATCTGAAAATGCTGACAGGTCAAACAATTTTTAATGGTGGAGCTAAAATGAGTTTTCCTGCGTCCTATGGTGCAAACCAGCAATATTACTCCAACAACCATGAGGCACAAACGTTTTTAACAGCTCAACAGTTGCAGCAGCTCCAGATACAACAGGGTCAGAAACAGCCACACCTGACTCAGCATGTGCAACCCTTGATGCAGCAGGAGCAGCAGCCGAGAAATTCTGCACCATCTTCTGTGCTTAAGGACCTTGCTCCCAATGCATTATCAAAGGATTAGAAGTGGGAAATGTGCGTGTATTGTTTCGATGTTGGAGATCTGTATATGCATGAAATCTTGGTTATCACGAAGTTCGGAAACTCACGATGAGTATGTTTAGGTATTGTATTAACGTGATATGTGATTTTTTGTCTTGGTAGTGTGAAATTTAGGTGAATGACTTGTCAAGGTATTTGTTCAGTTGCTGCCTCCGGAGCATGAGGTTCCTTGGTTTAGTCAGTTACTTTAGTATGACTAAATGATACTTTAGTTTGTCGTTGTTTTTGTGTTTTGGTGAGTTATAAGGGTTTTTTTTTTTAATTCATTTCAGTGAACAGTTGTGAGTAAAATAGTCATTTCGAATATTGCATCTGATTTTTTTGGGGCAAATTGCACCTACCTACTTGTGTAATCGCTTAAGATATGCAATATTTATTGTTTATTTAACCATTGCGTTTTCTAATAAGGTGCATTTCCCCTGTCGTGATTGTTCATGCGCCTAAAGTGCATGTATTTAAGTATATTTTGTACCTTTTTCTCCTTACTTAAATGTATTTAGGCACAAAATTTTTATATATTTATATTTTTGGGTTTGTCATATGAAAAATATAGTAGAATGAATTTTTTTTAGATTTTCTGGATATGATTTCTTTTTTAGTTTTCTAATGCATTTCTGTTATTTTCTTATTTAAAATTTTTAATATATAAATTTATTGTAACGCTTGTTTACTCCACAAATTTAGCTGGAGGATGATGAGAAAAATACTATATGTGCTGATCAAATAAAATCATTCATTAGATAATTTTAATAAGAGTTTCATTAAAATCATTATATAAAAACCAGTTATTGTCACATTGTAATTTATAAAATAATAAAAAAATAAATTTATAATCTAATGATATGAAAATCAAAGAACAAATTATAAAGTAAGATTGACAGAATAAACAGATACAATGCCATATTTTCTCTAGTAATGGTCACCAATCTTGGATCAAATTCATACATATAACTAAATTTGTAGGGGATAAGGAAGAGTTGTAATATGGTTGTGAGCCACAGTTCCAATCCACAACTTCCCATTTACCTCTTTCACTTCGCTCACCAACTTCATCACCGCGCCTTTCTTGTCTTCAAGAACATCCAGAACGTCCCCTTCATCATTCAACTTTGATATCACAGTATACATTCTCATTCCAGCCATTCTAGCCAGATATCTCATCGGGATCGGTAGCCGAAAGTACACACTTCTCAGCCATGGGTTGTGGACGAGAATCTCTTGTGCACGAGTCCTGCAGCAATCTATGGCCACCCAGAAATCGTTTTTATCGTTTATTCTCACGTTATCAGGGAATCCTGGTAGATTCACAACGAGTTGTGTCGTGCCCGTTTTCGGACCCTTTAAAAAGTATTTCATGATCCTGTAACATGGTTAGAAATCAGATCACATCATGTTTATGTACAAGACCACACATATATCATAAATATAATAACAAAGAACTTGATTATACTAAGTACTGTGCTTGCCTGCAATTTGTAGTCTCCGTGTAGAGAAGAAAAGATTGGTCTTTTGAGAATTGGACTCCATTAGGAAATGCTAATCCTTCCAATACAACGTGTGTTGTTTTTGTCGGAGGGTCATATCTAAGAAGTCTCCCACTTGCTTCCCCTTCCAACAAGATGAAGAAATGGTTCCTGCTTCAAGATTTTGTTACTCGTGAAACTTGAGGTACCAAATCCGTCTAAGTGGTGAACTTTAGGGTCAAATATATAATTCAAACATCTTATAAATTGTATGTGGAATATGTAAATGATCGAACGGCTCCATTTACATGAACTTACACTCTATTGTACTTCTTGCTAGTATCTGTGAAGAAGATGGATCCATTGCTATGAATATCAAGGTCGTTTGCAAAAAGAATAGGTGTGCCATCATTGACTTGCGTCGCCAAAGGCGTGGCCAGGCCTCCTTCGGGACCTACCACAAGTAGTCCATAATAAGCATCTGCAATATACAGGTTTCCGCTTTTGGTGTCGAACCTCAGGCCAAGGGGACGCCCACAATCTGACTCGAACTTCCATTGCTTCGCTGTTGTTGAATCGACACCTTTTGCACACAGTTTCTCAGACCTGCGACGTGGTTGCATAAAAATGGTTACTTAATTGTCCATGCTTTTTTTGCTTATATTTGATACATTGTTCCCCAAAAATGTGCTTACCAATTAGGTGTAACTAGTGCAAATGTTTCCCACCCAGCATCTTCCCCGATCCACCTAACCACACGACCATCAGCTAGTCCAGCATATGGACCACGACCCCGAGAATCAAATTCCAATGATTCGGGCCCAAAAACATCGTCCTTAAACTCCAATCTCCCTAGTCCAAGCCGGCTCCGGTTATCCCCTGGCCAACTCTCCATGACTTGGTGGTAATGTGCGATGTCATTCTTTACAGGCCTAAAGTTTTTCCCACCGACCGGACTCAGTCCGAACGGGTCCATAACCATAAAGCTTAAAGCTAACACAAATAGTACTAGATAAGGATGCTGTAACAGAATCCCATCTTTTATTTGCAATGTTCTTGTCTCCATTTGGGAGGAAGGAAAGTGTGTTTTGTGCCACTGTTTTTTGCAGCAATTCATGTCGAGTAACGTAGTGAAACGGTATTATAGGATTCGGACTCTTTAATAAATTCACGTGAGAATTGTGAGGCATTTTGTGGTTTGGGAGTAGATTCTTCATGGATTTGGTGTTTTTTTTTTGTTNATATATATAGGATGACCAACTAAGGATAATTTCAATACTCGTCTAGCCAAGGATCCGTCCCACTCCACCACCCAAAATTAATTCAATTCGGGTTGGCTTGACTTCATTTAAATTGAATCTTATTAGAGATGTAAATAACTTTTTAAAAATATTAGATACAATAATGAAAATATTGTAAATTGATTCAATTTATTATTTACAAATTAAAATAAAATACTCCCTTTTTCTTTACCTTATGATTGGTATGGCAATGGAATAAGAATGATAATTCTCATATTCATGGAAATAGTCCGTCCATTTCAATTTTCATTCAAACCCCTCATTTACTCATCTTATTTCTATGTTTATAATTTTTTTTCATTATTTAGCTTAACTAAGTATAAATCTACATCTTCATAATAATAATAATATTTTATTATAATTATAAAAATTAAAACCAACATAAAAATCAAGTTCAATCTCAATGAGAAAAGAAAATGACACGCCTAATAACGCATCTTCACATACCAAGAGCTATTAGATGGAATACTTTTATGATACTTGATAGAATATCGATATTTATAATTTTATTAATTTTTAATAATGATAAACAATATTTTTGATAATTATTATTTTAAAATTTTATTTAATTTATATTTCATTTTTGACATAAATCAAATAATCTTTATCATTATGTTATTCTAAAATTAATTTTATTCCAAATTTATTTCTTTCTAATATTATAGGTCGTGTGTGTATGTATGATCGACTTTGCGTGATGATGTCAACTTATGTTTGATAATTCAAAGAAATTAAGAAACACCGCCTAACGTATTGCAATCTCACGCACGAATCAAACCAAGAATTCGGTCCCTGCATCGATCCCGACGTGGCTATTTGATTTCAGTGATCGGAACCCTAATCTCGAAAATCAGTTTTTTCCCAGCTGGATTAAGGTTTAGTCTCGCAAGTCGGTCTCCGTTCCTCTATTTATTTTTTTTATCATGTACTTATTTACGTGATTAATTTTATTCTTTGCAATTTCGCTGTTTGGGCCTGTGAATTTTTGCCAATTTTCCCACGCAGATCAGTTATGAGTTTGTGTCATGTTATTGTTGCTTTCATGGGCTTCAGGTGTTGTGCTTGAATCGTGTATGTGAATGATTGGATTTTTGGTATGTTTTCACCCTCCCTGAAATATAGTGTCTGTTCGACTAGCGTCCCTTCGGTTAGGGATGGCCTAACTAAAGAAGCGGATTGAAAGTTCAGTTAAAATTTATTTCTTATCTCATTTTTTTGTATGCTGTTTGTATTTTCAATTGAGAGTGAACAGGTTATAATGAATGCCTTTAAGGATCGTGCAATCACTGTCAAGTTCAAGTGATAATTAGGCTTGAATTTGATTATAATGGTGCATGAATTTGTGAAAAGTTTTGATTCTCTATTTTCCCCTCTTTTTGGTTCATGGTATGCACGCTTGTTTTTGGATTGATGTCCTTGAAAATTTATATTCCTGCATTTTTTTCCTAGCTACCACTTTTCGATTTCTCCCTCCGTAACAATTTCCTGAAAGGTGATTTATCTTAGCATGGGGTATTCTGAAAAGAACCTGGATCAGGAATGGATTGAGAGAGTTAAATCAGAAGGTGATATCCCTCTTCTCGAGCCAGATAACTGTTCTAATGGCTGGGCTTCTCCTCCTGGAGATATTTTCTTGGTTAGAGGACCCGAATACCTGAAGACGAAGACTAAGATCCCTGGTGGGGATTATTTGCTGAAGCCTATAGGTTTTGACTGGATCAAAGGAACGGCAAAAGTTACTGAGCTGTTAAGAAATCCCAAAAATCGTGTTAGAAGAATTCTTGATGTGGAGTTTTCAAAGGGTAATAAGCCTTTTGTTTGGGCTTTCAACTTACAAGTTCCGAGTAAAGACAACTATAGCGCTGTTGCATATTTTGTGGACAGTGAGCCTAGACTAGAAGACTCACTAATTACCCGATTCATCAACGGTGATGATGGATTTAGAAATTCAAGATTAAAATTGATAGCAAATATTGTCCAAGGCCCTTGGATTGTCAGAAAAGCTGTTGGTGAGCAGGCTATCTGCATTATTGGTCGGGCTCTTACTTGCATGTATAGTACTGGAGAGAACTTCATGGAAGTTGACATTGATATTGGGTCTTCCATGGTTGCAAATGCAATTGTTCATCTAGCATTTGGGTACTTGACCACCCTTACAGTTGATTTAGCTTTCCTTATTGAAGGTCAAACTGAATCAGAGCTCCCAGAGCGAATATTAGGAGCTGTAAGATTCTCTGAGCTGAATACTGCATCAGCCGGGTCAGTTGAACTGCCTTCTGAAGAAAGTGCTGGAAATTTGCAGTCATCTCTGCCTACCAGTTTCTGGAAATCAGTTGGGCAGGGATTTTCACAACTTCTGAATCCTAGTGGTCAAGGGAGTGATTCCAATTCAATTGCATCGTATGTTAGTGGGGTCATTGATCATGACAAAAATAGTGAAGATCTTAAGAACCAATAGGTACAAATCTTCAATCTCTCGCGTTAATTACTGTTATAGCTCATATACTTACCCTTGTAAAATTTTGATCACTGTGACATGTTTCACGGCGTTAGTCCTTTTTGGATGAGTTTCCCTTGTTTTCATATGTTTTTGATGGGCTATTGTTGTCTAGGTCCGTACCAGGATAAATACTGACCATTGTTCCTTTTTAACCAAATGATGTTGTATAGTATTTGAATCCTGGGAAAATGTGTCTCGAACTCTCAGTGTGTTTTTTATTTTTGGCGCCAGCAAATCAGGTCTACAAGGAAGCCCTTGATAAAACATTATAGTTCATTTTGCGAAACCCTTGATAAAACATTATGTTTCATATTGAGAAACAATTTTGGAGTGGAGTGGAGTGGAGTGAGAATGAAGAGTACCCGAATGACTTCTTATCGCTGTAGCAATGATATCAGTTTTTTGGATTTGAATTTTGAAAAGGCATTCCTTTTTCTACCACGACCTTCAAAATAACTACTGCTATTTCATCTTGGCCATTGTCCTCTAATCTAATCAGTGTTTTCATGTATATGCCATCCATGAAGCTGATGCTACATAAACTCCTGTTGATGCTATTTTTGCAAGTATAGATTCTGACATCAAAATGTCAACTAACTTGTAAACTATTTTTATGCTTGCTAAAGATTTGAAGTCATCTTGATGTGTCAGTATATTTTATTTGGTAAATTAACAATGGCTATTTATTTGGCAGCTGCAGATTGGATTTTTCATTAAACACAGGATGAATTTTGTTGCAATTCAATGAAGCGTTTGAGATGGATGGTCCTCGGTGCTGTTTGGTCCTCTTTCGTGCTTTCTTCTTCGTTTTTCGTATTTGTTGCTGTATATGATAAAGAAATGCACTGCCGTGTTGTTATAAGTTCATTCCTTAAGCATTTGACGCCAGCTTTACCTTGATTACTAAGATTCAAAATTCTTTCATATGTCAATAGAAACAACCTTGCTTCTTTGGAGAACAATTTTAACAATCAACGTTTTTGGGCACCTAGTCGCAGTATAATGATCGAATTGGAACTAAAATTGCTATAATAACCAAGTTAACGGATTCAACTTCCAAGAGTTGTGGGAATAATGGGAAGGAATATTGTTGGATTACAATACATTAGAATCAACTTTATTCACATCCTATATGGTTGCCTCTGTGCCACAGTCAAGTCGTCACCTTTATTATGTTACACAATTTTAAAAAATTAATTTTATTATAGAATCGGCGACAGTTCTTAACGTAGTATCTATCTTCAAATCACCTTTGAAATCTTCAAGACTGCACGTTATTAGTTTAAAATGCCTTTAGCTCATTTATCAGTACTCTATTCGTTCTGGTACGAGATCATAAAAAAAAATCATGCACATCATACGTAAGAGTAAATATATTTGGAACAGTAGGTTCAACCTATGACGGTTATAACAATGTCAGAGTAATGAGCAAAAGTTGAAAAACATATGGTAAACTGCGGTATAAGAAAATCATAGACATCATATGTAAGAATAAATGTGAATTATTGGATATATATTTGAGCAAGTTTTCATCGACATTCATATCAAACGTGTACATTTTATGACTTGATTATGATCTAAAAGAGACTAGATAATCCACCACGATATACTACAAACTTGGAAGCCTACACTCATGCAAAATCTACCTCGAAAAGTTCAGAAGGTACTAATGCCATCAACAAAAAAAATAATATGTTGGTGTATGCATAACTATAGTCAATCCATTTGTCATTCAACCAATGGCGTTATACCAAACAATATGTATACGTATGGATATATATTTGCTCGTGCTCAAAGACCCTTATTTTCCCTCGAACCACATTTAACTGGGAAAAAAATATCAAATACAAATGAGTCGTCACCTTATTTTCCTCTCGCCAAAGTCGTTTTCTAACTAGTAGAAGAAAGAAAATCATTTCATATGAAACATAAATATTGTCTCAGGAAATGAAAAGATGCCATGAGAAAATGACCTGTTTTCCATTGATCATTGTTGAATTGATATATATCAAAGAAAAGATTATTGGCACTATTGTATTTCATGAGGAATCAATCTTAGCTGCATAATATCATGTGAAATTCGTTGCATAAGCTACACAAGATTGGCACCAACATCAGGCGACGAGCTCATCTGCAAGGTTCTACCATTTCCAGAAGCAAGAAATCGCACAGATGGCAATGAAGGATCTGTTACTGATTCAATCACAAGAAAGTTGAAATCATATGTACCAGACTTCTTCAAACTATAAACAAATACAAGAACAACCCATCCAAACATAGATATTGCCCAATAATTATTCATCCCGTGTATCAAACCCCAGGCGATAGAGTACCCAACAATGATTCCCGATAGATGGCCAATAAAACTAGCTTGTGGGACAATTATAGATGTGAAAATAAGCGACTCAAATGGCGCAAAACTGATAGGAAGTGACAGAAACCCAAAAAGTTCCAACTTTGAAGAGGGTTGCTTTGCAGACAAAATAGTCATCCACCCAAAAACGACACAAGAGTACCCAACAGCAGTTACTCTCCTAAAATAGTCCAGCTTGAACTTCTGAATCAAGACATGGTAGATCCCAAGAACCAGCAATCCAGAGAGAACAACCAACAGCAACGAATAATGTAGATAATATTCTACCCCAAGACCGATGTCTCCTAATTTTTCAATAACCCCCAAGCTCCAAAGTGCACTCATATTGAAAACAAGATGAAGGATGCTAATATGTGAAAATGCAGAAGTTATTATCCTCCAATGATGACTGTCTAACGCAGTTTCATAACTCAAACCAACATGTGAATACCCGATATTCTTCTTCTGAATATAGAACCAAATCAAACTACATATCCCTATTACGCAACTTGTAGCTGGCTTATCCCAAATCTCATAAAACAATGGCTTCCCCATCCCAATAGCCTCAATCTATCAACTAAAGACTTTAACTTCCGATAAATTAAGTATACTCAGAATAAAGCGGCCCAAAATTGTTCGACCAATAAGCTTGTCAACTAATAAACCAATACAACTTCAAGAATCTTCGCAGAAACCCACCAACGCCAGCAGATACGACGCAATAGAGCAAATTTACCCGCACAAAATACCAGCAAATGCGAAATACGGAAAAACCTAAATATCACAATCCGGTATGCTTTATACAAGGAGAAAAATAACACCTTCAAAGGCTCAACAGGACACAAAATACTATAAAAAAATGGAAACTTTATCACCGAAGAGGAAAGAACGATAGTAGCCGAGATTCAGAAGGGAAATTGATTATACCTAGTTTGAGGTCAGAGTGACGATTTCTCTTTCGCCCCTAAAAGAGTCTCTCTGATTATCAAAGCCTTGGAATATTTATTAATTACATTTTTTTAAATTAATGATTTTTTTTTTATCAAGATTGATAATTTATTTAAAAATTTTAAAATATAAATTAAAAAGTAATTGAATTTAAAAATAAAAATAAAATAAAATTAAAGATATAAAAAGAAAAATTATTTTAGAAAAAAAATCATCAATAATGTTATATATTGAAGCTATAATTGTAGTTTCAAATAAACCTCCATAAAAAATTAGTTAACATAAGATTTTTTTCTATTTTCTAGAACACTTAATTAATCGAATTAATAATAAGCCGTACTATTATTTGATCAATATTTCAGAAGTCGGAAAACGAAGGGAAGGGTAAAAGTAAAGAGAGTTGCATTGGTTTGTAAAAATTCCTTCCCATCTTTTTAGCATCTTTCGGGCAAAAATATTGGACGCAAGTGGCACTGTCAGATACTCCATTGCTTGTGCTGATAAAAATATGAAATTGTGATGTAATGGGACAAGGGTCAGTTGACAGCATCGAGAGTAAACGGGTTCTTTGTCTTCCGAAGACTTTTTTCCGACCAAGATATTCCAAACAAGATGTAGGAAATCTGATATACAATCAGTTTTCCAGAGCTGAAGCTCTCAAAGAAAGATGTCCCAGAACTGCGACAACTGGGAAAGATTGGTAGGAGCGGTGTTCCGCAGAGACCCAAAGCAATAGCAGTTCCCAATCATCGAGTCGAGTTTTAGCTCAAGTCCTCCACAGATTAAAAAATCATCATTTGGATAATAGAACTTGTGGGATTTCCTAGTACCCCATGTTGAGTAACTCTAACGTCAGCACAGTATGGGATGGTACATACGTTAGAAGAGAAATCAACATTGATTAATGGTATACGATAAAGTTTCATTAATTTCTCTTGTTTTTGTATACGATAGTGGCGAGAACCGAAGACAACAAGTTGGCTATAGAATCTGTATGCGTCCATATTATCCAATTTTGATAAAAGTTTGTGTTTCATCGGGACAAGTTGGAGGCACTTTGGTATTGAACTGGCTCATCTGACTATTGACAGAACGATTTCCAAGACGACAATTCGAAGAAATGTCGGTGGCTGGAGCAAAGGAACTTCAAATTGAATTGGGAAATGACTCAAGTTACTGGAACTGGACATCTCATGCTTATTCCAGGTCCATCATATGTCTATGACTATCCTCTATCATCGTTACACAAGCAAAAACTAAAATTTTCATTTCTTTTTTGTGTACGTATATATGTTCGCAGATTCCCCGAGGTTGCAGAGCTGAAGTCTGTATGGTGGTTTGATATTATAGGCAATATCAAAACAAGATTTCTGTCTCCAGAAACTACATACGCGGCTTTTCTGTTTTTATATTAGTTGAGGCCTGAGGGGGCTCAGGGCCTAGAGGTAGCTAAAGCAGAGGTTAAATTTGTAGAGGATGAACGAGGCAAACAAGTTGAGCGAGAAGAAGTTCGACCTACGGTGGTTCACCTTCAACCAACGAAGGAAACTAATGGAAAGGTTGCGATACACAGAACGGATGGATGGATGGAGGTGGATATTGGAAACTTCATTTTTCAAAACGGATATGAAGGAGAGGTGAAGGCACGGTTGCGTGATACGATGCCCCGGATGAAGACTGGCCCGATCATTGATGGCATTGAGTTTCGGCCAGTGTACACCGAGGTTAAATTTCTTCCAAACACGGTTTCGAGAAACAGAAGAGGAAGGGGAGGAGGAAACTTTTCAAGGTTTAATTACTAGTTCTCAGATCAATGAATTATTTGCAGTAGATTGGGAGAAGTTTGTAATGTCGGATTATCAAGAAATAGCATCGTCATCGGCTCATTGGGCAAGTCCAGCCTATTTAAGGAATTCCTTGTTTAATATATTGTTGTATAACAGTACTTATACTGATGCAATTTGATAACCTGACAGGGATTTTCCCTGGATGGAAGAAATAGAAAGATATGTTATATGCTTGGAGCAAGGCGTCTTTATATTGCAGGGGGCGATAACCCAATAAAATGGGAGTGGAGACCACACGCTGATTCAAGGTCCATCATCATATTAACCCATTATTTCAAATTTTGACTGAATATTTTTTTTGGGATATTCAGATATGAGGAATCTCTCCCTCTCTTTTTCTTTTTCTTCCGAATGTTTGCAGATTCTCTGAGATAGCAGAGCTAAATGATGTTTGGTGTCTTGAAATCCAATGCAAAATCGACATAAAAATGTTGTCTCCAAGAACTTTTTATGCAGCATATCTAGTGTTTGGATTACGAAAGTGGTCTAGGGGGCTTAATGTATGCAACACAACAATCAGATTTGTGGGTGATGACTCGGGAGAAGATGCCGATAAAAGAGCGAGACTCGTTCACCTTCACACGACGGAGAATAGACACGGAGATAAGGCCGTCACTAGAGATGATGGATGGATGGAAGTAGAAATGGGGAACTTCTACTTGGTCGATGCCGAACAAGGAGAGGTTGAGGCACGGTTGTTCGAGAAGACGAGGTCCAAGTCCGGCTTAATTGTTGAAGGCATCGAGTTTCGGCTTATTCGTATTGAGATTTCTGATACTCTAAGCTTGGATAAGAAAGCAGTCCTTCCAAAGATTAGGATTCGAGGGTGACAAAAGAAAACAAGTTAATACTTTCATGTGTGTATTTGTTTCTTTAATTACTTTCGATTGACTGAAAGAACAGTATTTTCAAAAGCTAACAATGCCACCGTGGAGTAACCATTAAAAAGCTAGAAAAACCAAACATTTGATTCACTAGTCAACTCATGCTAATTATTTTGCATGTCTGTATAAAAAATGTTTCTTTAATTAAATGCATTATTTCGTCCAACCAGGGTGCTTCGACCCTGCGGTGGGAGTACTACACCGTCTTGGCCAACCAGAGGGCAGAGGATTGGTAATATTCATAATTCAATCCATCAAATAAAATATGAAGCTGTGGGTTTTTTTTAATAAAATAAGATAAAAAAAATTTACGTGTTGTTAGGTAACGAGTTACCAGTCACAGGATAATATATATATGGCCTTCATAATTAATTCCTCGCGAGTCACGGACAACGCACATGTGGTTGAGTCCAAAGATTCCGTGTTGTCTTAATTCTGGCCAAGCATTTGATTCTCAAATCGTCCACCAGCACTTCTCTGTCTGGTCCTTGGCAGATTCTTCTTTCTTCTTCAAACTGCTGTGCTTTTCGTCTTGTTTTCTTACATTATTGGCCTCATTTTTCATTCATAAAGACATTTGTTCTGGTTCATTCGAATTACAATCAAGTGTTCGGCTCAGATATTTTATTCGACAAATCGCGTATTTTGACAAGGACCCTTCGTACCAAAATCTGATTTTGTGGTGTATTTCTTGAATCTTGGGAAAAAAAAAAACCAAGATAATTGTTTGTGATAAGGGTTATGGGATCTGATATTATTGGTAGCTGATTTTTGCTTTTCGCTATTCTTGGTAGTGAAAAGAATTGAGACTATCATCATCATCATCATCATAAAATGAAGATTCAGTGCGATGTGTGTGAGAAGGCAGAAGCAAGCGTGATATGCTGTGCAGATGAGGCGGCACTGTGTGCCAAATGTGATGTTGAAGTTCATGCGGCAAACAAGCTTGCCAGCAAACACCAGAGGCTGCATCTCCAATCCCTCTCCAACAAGCTCCCTCCCTGTGACATTTGCCAAGTACGTGTTTCCCCTTTTTTGTTTAACGATAGTTGTTGCATTGTAAGCTCATCGAGTGGGACTAAAAGGATTTTGGATCACCATAATCTAGCTATATCCTTTAGCCTGTTTGAGAGGAATAAAACTTACACCGTCTTTTATGTTAGAAGCCTTAAATTTATTTCCTTGCTCGTCCCCGCTGGATCCCCTCGACTTTGGTGTTTGAATTTTGATGTTGATTACTTTTTTTGTGGTCATTGATCGTGTATAGGAGAAAGCAGCTTTCATTTTCTGTGTGGAAGACAGAGCACTCTTCTGTAAGGACTGTGATGAACCTATTCATGCAGCTAATACTCTTGCTGCAAACCACCAGAGGTTTTTAGCCACCGGAATACGTGTGGCGTTGAGCAGTTCCAACTGTAACAAAGAGAACTTGAAAAATTCGATTGAGCCGAAGCCCCCTCGATCAAATTCACAGCAGAATGTTACAAAAATACCCGCACATCAGGTTCCGGGCATAACATCACCACCATCTTGGGCTGTTGATGACTTGCTACAATTTTCTGATTATGGTTCATCCAACAAGGTAAAATATTAACTCCTGTATGCGTACATATCTTCATTTGATGCATAGATTCTTGTCTTCCAAGAAAGATTCAAGGATGAGAAGGCAAAAGTAGGGAGTTTCAAGGTGGAAATCATGGAGCTTTATAAATTGAACATGAATACCTGGCTCTTGTTGCCAAAATTCACCGAGATTGAGTCTTGTAGCATAGCTTTTGATTTCATGCTTTTTTTCTCTGAAAAAATCGAGTTTTGGTCTTCAAACGAAGTTTTTCATTGCAATGGGTATGGTATAGTTTTTTACAACATATCTTTATTAACCTCCTAGACAAATTTTTTATTCTGCTTATTTCCAAACTATTCTAAAGTATGCGTATATATGTGCAGAAGGAGCACCTCGATTTTGATGATCTCGACTGGTTGACAGATATGAATCTGTTCGGTGAACAAATACGTCATGAGGCATATGCTGCAGCCGAAGTCCCTCAGCTGCGCATGTCTCAGCCAAGTTACACAACTTCTCACCGATCAGGCAAATGTCAGATGCCTAACAAGAGGCCTAGAATCGAAATCCCGGATGATGATGAAGAGTTCTTCACAGTTCCTGATCTGGGTTGAACCTTGATAATCACATGTGAGAAATACCTAGCAGTTTCAAAATTAAAATTGCTTACTAAATTAAAGTGGCTAGTTAAACGTTTGGGGGTGTGACTGCAGTTGTTAGTTTACTGATATTTGTTGCTTGATAATTCCAAACTTGGCAGGTCTAAATTTTCGTGAATGTTTTCTTTCCCATGTAGTTGATTTCTGTCCCTTTCCCCCTTGAATTGAATTGTTGGATTTCAAGTACGCAAGAAAGGATTGGTATATCAGATGCACCAGAAAAAATATATATATATCTACCAAATGTCAGAATTTTTTTAAAAAAAATCATGTTTCCACGTATATATGAATATGATAAACAATATGCAGAAGCGAATCGAGTGTTACTTCCGACCGAGAATTTGTAAGTACAAGTGATTTCTAGTACAATTACACAATTTTTTTTTTTTAATAAAAAACGTTCATCAGTGTAAGATTATTGCGGTTTTCAGCATGACACTGAATTTAAACATGTTCGAGCTTCGATGCAAGTCGTACCTTTTCCTGCTAAAACCTTATAAAAGCATACACATATATGTAGACATTATAACGCATATCTCTATTATCATCCACGCTTAGGGAAAATAGGAGTTGCATTATTCAGTTCTACCAACACTTCGGGGAAAATCTAAAATCTCAACACGAGAGATTGGAAAGTACCATATCGCATTGCAAAGATTAAAAAAAGAAAAAAAAAGCAAATCGAATTTGTCTTTGCAGTATGTTGTCATTAATTAAGCTCCCCTCATAAGATTGACGATATCCGTGTGCCTAGGAAGAGCCGGAATTGCTCCCTTCTTGGTGGTCGTTATAGCACCACATGCGCAAGCGTACTTGAGCACTTCCTTCAGTCTCCCTTCATCCTGACACATAATTAATCAAATAATATCATCAGTAACAAGACAGATTCAGAAGGGAGTCGAATCCCCTCGGACAAAGAACATCCAAGATTATAAATTGTTACATGGATAATGGAATGGTCATCGACAATCTTGCACAGAAGGGCACCCACAAAAGAATCTCCAGCTCCAGTTGTGTCCACTGTATTCACACGGTATGCATCCACTGATCCGCGAAAAGTCTACAAAGAATTTTAATATGAGTCATGCTTTTCAGACAAATTTTTTTCCCACCCACTGTTTGCGAAGATTTAATTTAATACGTGACAAAATCCCTTCTTTTTTTTTCCGGGTCCATTGCATTTTTCTCTAGAATAATGTATGCTTCATTCAGAAACGGGGAAACTAATCAGTTGACCGCCCGCCTCGTTTTAATATTATCTCTGCTTAAAAAATCCCACCACCTACCGAATTACTCGCATATTAAAATATACTAGGAATGATCACGTGCATCGTGATTAATAATGAAATATATACTAAGAAGATTTAAATAATTTTTAAAAGCGTTTAAATAACATCTTGTTTATGAGTATTTATTGATCTAAATATATCAAAACACAATAAATAAAAATACATCATAATGATAAATCAAATATATTCACTTATTTATATAACATTTTTCAATTTGCATGATTATAACATAATGACAGCTCTCTCAAATTAACAAAGATAATTTTCATCCAAATATCATTCACAATGGAAAACAATAAAAATAAAATTAAGAGAATAGTAAATTTTTCTAAAATCAAAATCACAATGTATTTAAATGGAGTGTATATAGTGACTGTCAAATAAAATTCTCTTAATAAACTAAATTATCATAATGATGTTAAAATAAAACCCCTAAACTTGTTATTAAGTTAAATATCAATTGTGTTTTTGCTAACTTTTAACTCCTTGCGAATTTTGTTTAACTTTTTCTTTTTTTTAGAATAGATATTAAACATCAACTCAAATATTTTAAACGGTATAGTAGCTCAATCATCATGATTCGATCGATTTATCCAACAAAGACAATTATTGCACTCCAACAATATCAATAATTACACTAATTGCAATATATGAGAATTGATCTTATGACTTTGACTCTTATATATACCAATTGTAGGATCATGCATTTGCCGCTTTACCAAAGGTTATAACCAGGGTAACGATGCAACATTAACTAAAACCTTTTAAAATCGTAAAACAATTCAAACGTCACATTTCGATTGTTATACCTTACATAAACAATTATTGCACCTAACAAATATGATATAGTTGTTATTTTACATTCTATAAATCATTTTTCTAAATCAAATTTATTCTCACTAATCAAATAATTTCATCGAACACAAAGTAGTTTTAATTACTAATAATAATTTAAACACAAATATTAATTGTAAGGGTGACCACTATATGTCCTCACCTATGCTTCATTAAATTGCAATCATAATAATAATGCACAATGAATTGGTAAACATAACTTAGTTAATTTATTAAGTGAGTAATATTACATAACAATTTTGTTATTTTTAAATGTGAAAAATAGCTTATATATATATATAAATTCATCATATATAATGCTAAATTAATTAATATGTAGAAAAGAGAAAAAATTGTTTTTTATGTATGTAATTTCATCATATACAATTAGAAATTAATTAATAGGTTGAAAAGAACAAACAGTATAACAAATAATATATTATATATGATGATTTCGTAATAGAATAATGTTAATATAATCATATTTTGTATTATGTTTAGAACGCAATTGAAAATTGATAACAAAATATATAATAATAGAAACTTTAATTTTAAAAACAATTTTTTATCTAAAATATTATCGTAATACATAATGAATCATAAGTGAAATCACTAAATTGTTGAGTAACTATTTATTTAATTATTACTTAAATCAATTTATTGGAATTTGTCAAAAATTTAGCATTTCTTATCATCTACATAAAAATATCAAGAGCTTCATAAATTCATTGATATTAATTAAAAAATTTAATTTAAATACACAAAAAAATTCTTAAGTTCCTAAAAAAATTATTTTATAGTTATATCTGAAATATTAAACATTTTATTAGAAGTTTTTTTCTTATCAGCTATATAAAAATATCAAGAGTTTCACAAATTTATAGACATTAATTAGTAAAAATAACTTAAATTAAATATATAAAATTTATAAAAAATAATATAACGTGTTTATAATATTATGAAAAAATTGAAAAATATAGTTGAAGAACTCACAAATTTTATTAGTTATATTTTAAAAATTAAAGCGAGTTACACCCATATATGGTACAAGGTTTTCTACCCCGCAATGAGATGTACAAGTAGTAAAACCACAATTAAAAAATAATTCATTAAAAAGTAATTTGAGAAAAATATTGCAAAATTGCAATCACAGAATAATTTTACGTTAAAAAAATATTCTTACAAATAATCTTTAACATATTTCAATATCTACAAAATATACGATGCTTCTTAGTTCATATTTTAAAATCAATTTGTTATAAAAGTGACTTATTTATATGTAAAATAAAAGAAAAGATAAGATATAAATATTAAATATTCATTAGCAACCATGGAGAAATACACTAATTTTAGTAACAAATTTTAGTATTAACAAAGAAAAATATTGGGTAAATTGATAAATTCAATATGCATTAATATCTAAAGACATTTAAGATAGACAATAAATTATAAATAATTAGAAGTGATATATTTATATGTATGTTAGATGTTAGATTTTACTAAGAAATGTAAATAAATAATTTTTCTGACCTAAAATTTAAAAAAGAAATAGGAATGTGTATTAATGTCCAAATCCATTTAAGATGGACAATGAATTACAAAAAAACTCCTAAAAAAACATATTAATTTAATTTGCTAATTTAAATTAACAAGAAATTTTAATTAAATAAATTTTTTTGGCATAAAAGCTAGGAAATAAAGAGGAATGTGTATTAATGTCCAAATTCATTTAAGATGGACAATGAATTGCAAAAAAAACCTTTAAGATAACCTATTAATTTGTTTGCTAACTTAAATTAAATTAAATAAATGAACAAGGACAAATAAGGAAATTCACAAATGAAAGTGGTATATTTATATGTAATGTTAGATTATTATGATGAATTAACTTCTTACTCTTCACTGCTAAACTTCAAATAATATTCAAATGAACTATTATTAAAACTTTAGATCAATTACCTTGGTGTAGTATCGGCATCCCTTTTCTCCAAGGGTGACTAAGAGAAGCTTCAAATCATCGTGCCATAAAGACAAGGCGGATTCATCGTCTATCTTATCGCAGCCAGTGAGGAATTCCAGTTCAACATCACTAACTTTGATCACATCTGCCTTGTTCCATATGCTCATTATTTGAACTCGTGCCTCCTTCTCCGAGGACCAGAGCGGTAGCCGGAGGTTCGGGTCGTACGAGAGCAAAGCCCCGGCTTGCTTCGCCACTTCCATTGCCTTCAGATGAGCCGATCGGCATGGCTCAACGATTAAGCTTATTGATCCATAATGGAACACCTTAGCCTATGTACATAAACAATAAACTTTGAGAATAATGAATTACTTGATCGATCAATATTAGGATACCCGTCATAAATCGAAATGTAAAATTGATTTCAACACATTCATAGGCTTCAAGAATCAGACAAACCAAACTTGGCAAAACTATATCTAGTCGATGCACACGTATTACATCTTCACTGTGTTTTTTCCCTAACCTAAACTAAACTATACTGTAGACTTATGATATAGTATATATATATGAGAAATAATAGTTTCAAATAAGTTCAATACATCGAATCTAACATCAAAACTGTGCAGTGAGTTAATTGAATTGTTTGTTACGTCAAATAATGGTTTGGTGGATGCTGGGGGTAGGTAGGCTGTCAAAAAATCTCAGAGGACCCACGATTTGACTTTTATTCTATCACACACAAAAATATGTGCACCATGTCGTACGTTATATAGTCTAAAGTAAGAAACTCGACTAGATTCGAACGCCACACTGGGATTCCCGCGTGTTATATACGTCAAGTGTGGGACTCACCTCTTCAGCGTCAACTTGTCCCACAATTTTTTAATGTAAGAACATGATATTTCAAGACATTAGTTCGATCCCGACGAATAATTATAGAAAATAGGAGGTGGGTAGATTTGGTTTAATGGACGTAATTTCCAGTAAATCCACGCTTTACGGTGGTATTAACATAGTCCACACAGGAACTTTTCGAATCCTCACTCCTATAACTCTCTTTACATGAATAACTCTGTATTATTATGCGTGATTAAACAGAATCTAACTAATCTTTTTGCATAACCAAATCAGCCCATTTCAGATATTAATTTTCTATGTCAATCCCCTTAATTTCCAATCATATCCGGTTTAATGTTGTAGCAAGTTTATCTTCAAAAAATAAAAATAAAAATTCCCGTCATGGGTCCACCTCCAGCTAATTTATTTATTACCATTATGCATTGACTATCCATTAGCATCGTTTATATCACGCCAATCCAAATAAAAGTCGAAAACTAACGAAACAGAACAAATAGCAGATGCGTGCTTCCATTTTATGGTCAAAACTAAAGAAGTGAATTTTATTTTATAAAAGTAAAAGCTTTGAATCAAATCAAACAAAAAAAATTTGACCAAAATTGCGCATGTAGAGAATTAATTTGGATTTTGGTCTATGAAAAAAAAAGCGCGCGTGAGATGCACCAAAAAATAATTCAGAGTGAATACTGACAGATCTAATAAGGTCGAGGTTCAACTCATCGGGGGTTAGCAGCATATCAGCACTGGGATTCCTATAGAACATGAACTCACGCTCCCCGTCGGCGCGTAGGGTGACGAAGGCCAACGCTGTGCGTGCTCCCTTGTCGAAACTAACTCCCTCCGCCGTCACTCCGTTCTCCGTCAGGATCCCGGCGAGCATGTGACCGAACTCGTCGTCTCCGAGCTTCCCAACGAAGGCAGCTCTCCCGCCAAGCCTCGCCACGGCGATCGCCACGTTTGCGGGGGCTCCCCCGGGTGCCTTCAGAAACCCCGGCGCATCCGCCAGAGACACTCCGGAGACTGTCGGAACAAAGTCTATCAACATCTCACCAAAACTCACGATCAAACCATCGCCGGAATCGCTGTTGACCGCTCCTGTCATGGCTACACTCAAAAAGTAATATAAAAAAGGGAAAATTGGAGGGATGAAGTATAAATAATAGTGATCTGAATCTGTGTGCGCAGAGAAGAATGGTATGCTAATGCAGTTTATATAAAGAGATATGAAGGTGGTGGCGGCTAAGTCGTAAGTAGAATTAGAATGGGAAAAAGAGTCTTTTTACTCTAGATAAAAATTTGTGCGACACGGTTTTACGTATCGTATTTTGTGAGACACGGATCTCTTATTTAAGTCATTTATGAAAAATTATTAATTTTTATGTTAAAATTATTAATTTTTATTATAAATATCAATAAGATTGACCGGTCTTACAGATAAAGATTCTTAAGATTATCTCATAAAAAACGTTATCAAAGATAATAATATTATCGGATTTTAATTAATTATCCAAAAAGTAATAGATGGAATGATATTTGTTGGTGATTTTAGGGTTGGTACCTCAACCAATCATAATTAAGGGAAAATTTTTAATTGGTCAATGATTAATTCACAAGTAAAGTAAACATAATTTTCCTTACCAAAGATTTGGATATCTTCACGTGTGATTCTTAAATAATAAGACTTTGTAGCTAATGGGACATTTATTGATACGAGCGGATCGAGCATAAATATCGTGTTGTTTTGTAAAATTATAAAATAAAAAAATTATTTTTAAAAAATTTTAAAATAAAAGTTATAATTTTTTATTTGAAATAGTAAGAGATAAAATAAAATATAAAAAATTATTATTATAATATAATAAAATCATGTAGACAGTGCGATAATATGAGTGTTTTAGTCAAATCTAAACTTACATTGTAATTATATATAATTAATATACAAAAACTCATGTGAGATCATTTTATGAGATAATTTTTTGAGACAGTTATTTAATCTGACCTGATTCATTAAAAAATATTACATTTTATGTTAAAAGAATTACTTTTCATTTTATATATGGGTCGACTCGATTTATCTTACAGAAATAGATATGTGAGAGGACCTTTCTCTTGGTAGTATAGGGTGCTCTTGTCTTATATGCAATAAAATATTATTAAGGTTAAGAATAAGGAAAATGTTATCGAAAATAAAAAAAATTCATTCTCACACTCCACTTTTACGCACACAAAAAAGCATAAAAATTGAGTGTGAGCATAAATACTCAATTTTCAATTTCGGAGTGCCCCGAAAAATAATTACTATAATTATCTATCATTTTAAATTACTAAAATATGTATTATTCATCGACACTTTTGAATTTGTGAAAAAATATATTATATATTAATTTTAATTTGAATAATTAATTTATTCTAAAAAATAGTTCACGCAATTAGAATATATATATGTCAAACAAGCAAACACGCAATATATTTGAAGCAATTGTTTATCTACCACCAACAACGATCCGATCTACCTGTTGAATTTATCGAGTTGCCTTAAAACAATACTGTTCAATTAAGTTTTTAAAATGGAAGTCATTTAGTCATTCATGATTGAATAACAAGCTCAACTTCATACTTGTACGACGATCATCACTTGTATCCCATGTACATTGACATACAAACTCCGCCTCAATACTTTCTATCTCGATAGATTATTTGGTCCCTAAAAATTTCATTAGACGAATCCAGGTCCTCGACGAGCAGATCATCATCCTCGTAATCTGATGAGTCGTTATTGTCTATGTTAATATCCTCAACTTCAGAAAGTTCTTGATCAACAAAATCAGACGCTGATGATGAACATCGTTCTGAACCATCTCCAGCAGTAGAGTTGTTTTTTTTCACCGGATAATTTTTATTACGTGGTTCGTCTTTCCTCCTTGGTTGATTGAGTATTGATTTGGGATCCCTATCGTTTGGATCGCCATAAAGTGCAACGTGCCGGAGATATAGTTCCAGCTCCTTCTCTGCTATGGCAATGAAGCGTCTTACAGAGTCGAGGGATTGTTCGTATTTGGATTTTTCCAGTGCCTTCAAGAAGCTTGAATAAGTTAACGCGAGATTAACTAATTTAAAGGCGAAAATAAAAAGCTAACTGGTGATATTCAATCAAGATGATCATCTGTAGCAGAGTACTAACAACTCTTGAACAAGAACCAGTAAAAGAAGAATTAAGATAATGAAATTGATGCAAGGAAACCACAAACTAAAGCTGTCGATGACCTGATTTATTACTTTTGTGATAACGTCTTTCATGAAATATTTAGCACCACTTTAAGTTCCATCCAGTTCTCACCACCATATCATGGCAAAAGATTGGCCGTACATATTAATAATTAAACAATACATGTCTTTATACATGATATCAAATTCATCGAATACTGCTAAACAGAGAGACATACCCGTTTCTTCGATAATGTATCAACTGGTGACATAACCTTTGGCTGCACATAGTTCTTTCCTCGATAAAAAACTATGGTATCATCTCCGATAATCTGGATTGGAATTCCACCACTTAACCTAGCAATGTCATCGGCATATTCTTGTACTTGGCCAGGCTTGCAAGGTTTGCAGATGACCTTGACCGTTTCATGTTTCTTCCAGTGCAGATGCATATTAAGGATAACTCCACCAAAGATCCCTCTTCTGCCAACCGGACAATAATTGGAACTTTTTTGAGCCATCTTCTTCATATAAAATCGCTCCTCACCAGATAATACACAGGGTTCAACTAAAGGACCCTGAGCTTTGGATACTTCATACCGTTTCAGCCTTTCTATCAGTAAATTTTCCTTGATTCTGGCCTGGAAGTGAATTAGAAAGTGAAATCAACAACTATATTTAAGAGGGAGTAAATACAACTTTTTGTAGATTGGCATATACATTTTCAAGCTTGTACTTTATCCTTTCCTCAGCATTAGAAAATCTCTGCCTCTTTTTCTTCCCTTTGACCCCAAGCCACCTGGGGTCTCTCTTATTGGCAGCCTTTCTCATTTGTTTCTCTCTCTTCCTCTGTAGCTTCAGCCTTTTCTTTGTCTTCCATTTCTCCTTCTTTGGAGGATCAATCTCGTGGGTCTCAAACTTGGGCTTTCCCTCTGGTGATATGACCAGATTCACTGACCCGTGACTCAAGCTTCTCCTCTGCAATAGTGGAACCACCTGCAAACAATTTTTTGGGTTTCGAGGCAAGTGTGATGAAGGCCTAGAGAGAATGAAAATGGGTTCTGGAGCAACAAGAATTTGCCTGCCAAATGAAGGAAATAGTATATACAAATCTGAATAGGAAGTCTGGGGGAGCCAAATCTGAATAGGAAACTTAACCACCTCATTCAAATTAGCATTACTATAATCGCTACATATGAACATGTATAAACCCAAATCCAGAACGAAAGAAAATAAGGAGTTACCTGAAAGGAAGGGCAAAGCTAAGAACTGAAGGCAGTGAGACTCTGCGCAGACCTCGGAGCAGTTTATTCGCCATCTGAAAGAAAATGTTGTCCTTTTCCTTGTAAGGCAACCCTGAACATGGTTCTAGTGCACTAGCGTCGCTTGCACATGTTCTATATGTTTTTATGTCTCCTACCTGCAAGTATTCAAAAAAAATTAATAACCAAATAAATAGTTATGATAGCAACTAAAATTTCAACTTTGTTGCAGAAATAATCATTGGCAAATCAACAAAATTATAAATGAAAACACCCTTTCGCACAAAGTAATCAGACTGCTTCAATTTTAGCACCAATGACCACTACTATATGTAGAGATTGTAGTGGCACGACCAAAAAGAAGATATTGTAGCTGCACTTGAATCTTCCGTAAACGGATTCAGCTCAAAACCCAGTCAGAGCAAGTAGTATATAAATAAACCAGAAGTAAGCAGAGGAGGGCCAACACGCTATACAAACATTTAGCACCATAGTGTGAAGCAGACGATAACGATTACTAACAAAGGTGAAACGTGTGGTTTCCAACTTCAATGGACTTGTCACATTTTTTTTTAAAACAGAAATGCAAAAAACGGTAGGCTTGTGCATTTTAGAAAGGCTAGAGATTGAAATGAAACTACCACAAAAACTGATACAGACACTATAACAAACACCTTGCAAGCACATATCTCATTACACCAAAAACGATAGCAACTTCAACCACACCCACGAGTAATGAAAAAGGATCAAACGAAAAATTCTATCGTGAAACGAAGAAAAGTTATCCCGCCATAAAAATTTGTTCCCTCACCTGGAAACTAAGACGAGAAAACACCCCAAATATATAATAAGTTAAGCAAAATATCAAATTAATTTTTTGTAGGGCCATTTGATAATTAATTAATAAACTTCCAAATTTTTTAATGCTCCAAAGCTAGAAAACATGCATAATTATCTAAAGAATTATTTGGATATATAACTTGAATATCATCACATGCTTCGTTTTCAAATGAGTCTCGTCACATGGTAAAGCAGCCGCTGTCGTAATTATTACACTATTATATACAAGATATAGAGATAATTGATGGACAACACGATTTATGGAGGAAAACATCCCATCCATCTAATGTTAGTATGCACTAAACAATCAGAAAACAATGGGATTGCTAATCTTTGGATTCCAACTTCTTCACATTGTTTAAAGCAGTTTGAATCTTCTTCGACAACGACTGATTATGCTCTTCGATATGCTCACAAATCATATCCAGTTGCCTCTTGTATGTCGCCGCTTGCCTTTCAAATGTTTCTGCTTGACTCTTCACATTCGCCAGCTGCAAAGACAGCTCCCGGATTTTTTCGGCTTCACTCTGCACACAAATGTGAAAGACGAAGAAACTGAAAAGACAAATTATCTGAAATTTGAGGCAAGTTAGTCTTTATAGCACAGCACGTATTCAGTGAAAATATACATACAACAAATATCATGATTGTTCTTCCTAAAACCCAGATAAATTATAGCATAATTTTTCGAACCAATGCACTTTATCATCTAATGATGAAATAAGAAATTTTTGAATGTATGACTATTGAATCATTATGGAACTTCATCAGATACAATCACAAATAAATGATAGCATTTGGACAACCTAACCAAGCAATGCATCAATAGATAGATAAGCTTTCGAGCATGGGATGGGACATTGGCAGTGGAACCTAAATAGTCAGGCAAAAATTTAACAAATCTATAGCAGACAAAAAAGATTCATCTTTTGGAAGAATTTTCTTCTTTGTATTCTTATACACGAGCATCAAACAACTGATATCTGAACACCAAGTTATAATAGATTCAACTATGTTCAACATAATTAGACAAATACTTGATACGATTTTGATCCTTGCCAGAGGCCGCAATGAGTTAGTTCCAAATATTGGTTGAAAAAACAATATCCAAGGTGAAATACTCACTTGATTTACAAGAAATTGTCGACCTTTAGTCCTACACCCAAGGAAGTATCTCATAAAGTTCACTTTTCTAAATCTTGGTAGCTTAAGTTCTAGCGGAACCTTATCCACATGTATAGCATTAGATTTATTACAAAATGGATCGTATACACTTCATTGAATTTTGAAATGTAGTGCCAATATAGTACCTATAACAATTTTTATACTCCAACACGTTTATTTCAACAAGAATTTAAATTTAAGTATGAAAGTATGAGTAAGCGAGATATTTACCAGTGAATCTAATGCACCACCACTTCCATAAGCATTTGAAGCCAAAATTGCTTGTCCAGATTTCTTCGAGGGCTTAACATATGGCGGGGCCATTTCATGATTATGCTCCTTCTCAAATCTCGAGACCTTCCATTGGCCACTACCATCACACAAGAAAGATATTGTTGCTTTGCATCCTGTTCGAGTTTCCGCCTTTTTATAACCCAAACCATTGGCATCTGCTTTGTCATCTTTAACCCCTTCTTTCGAACAACAATACGTCTTTGATCTAATCCGTCGAGTTCCCATAAAATAGTACTGCTTTCCTCTACGAACATTAAAACCCATAGCTTGGGCATAGTCACAATATAACATGTATGCCTCTTCCTCACAATAAACAACTTGTTCTGACAACTTTTTTTCTAGTTCAAGAATACGAGATTCACGTGATCCCTCATTCATATCAACCACTTCTCCACCAGATCGCGGATTCATGGCCACCTCTTCATCACTGTCTCTGCATACCGCTTCATGCACTTGCAACAATCGTCCAGACATTTCTGATAATTCCTACGAACCAAAATCCTAAAACCAACCGCGAACAGAATTCAGCAAAAATTTCACTTGGAACAAACAAATCCACACTTTGAAAACCAGAGATATGAAAAAAACTCCAAATATAATATGGATAACAAGCTCCCTACCGTGATCCAGCTGGAGTAGCACCGTCCAAAGATGGAGTAATCCTGCAACAAATTAGACAATAAAACAATGCAAGTGGCTGCTATGATTTGCAGCAGAAAGTGATGATGTTGAGCAGAGCTGCACATTCATTTGACTAAAAAAAAAAAAATCCTCCACCTCCATTTTTCCATGAAAATGTGGAAGAGAGCCAACAGTTCTATTCTTCTCTTACATTTCAATAGTAAAGGCATATAATCTGAATAAACAGTGGTAGTTACAGATTAAATACGAGACTTCGGAAGATTCAAATTTTTACGGGTACTGTTTCCGAAATTATACCTCTCACTCCGAAACAGAGAAAAATTACCCCCAACTTCCCAGCCCCATCATTGGCCCCCCACTTCAATTCCTGACTGCCTCTGCGTACAGGCCTCCGCTTAAATGATAGATATGACAAGCATGTGAAATTACAGAGATAGAAATAACATCGAATTACCAAAATAATCGGAATACTAATCGTCTTCCGGCATTTCGAAACCGAATCTCGGTTCTCCTTAAACCCAGATGTTGTGCAATAATTCAGTCGTCGATAGAAAAAACACACATAAATGAATTCAATCATAAAAATACATGGATAAAAAAGAAAAGGGAGACAAACCTTTAACCTGAAGAGAAATTTGACGTGCGTTAAGGCTCAATTGTTGAAGCTAGCACCGCAACGGCGGCGGCGGAGGAGTAAGCAGTGGTGGAATTAGCGAAGCGATCACTGAAATGAGGTGGCGTTTCCTGATTCGCGAGATCCAAAGGTCCGGCTTTGTAGACCGGTTCCACCTAGGAAATTTTTTTTTAAAAAAAATAAATAATAAACTATATTAAAAAAATGTAAAAGAACCAGAGCCGGGCTTTCAAAACCCCGATAAAAGATGTAAATGAACCAAATCGTTCATGAGCTATTCGAAACTCGACTCGATAAAAAGTTCGTTTAAGCTCGTTTTTAATTATATCAAGCCAAACTCGAGTTCGACAATTTAATCAAACCAAACTCAAACACAAGGATATTCGACTTGTGAGCTCGTAAACATGTTCGTTAATAAGTTCGCAAATCCGATCTCGGCTTGTTTAGGTGACTCGAAAGCTCGAGCTCTAACTCTAGCTCGGCTCGTTTATGTATTTTTAGTTATGTTTTTTTGTTTTTGATTATTTATAAATAGATTTACACTTTTATGTCTAATTTAAATTAGTTCATATATATATATATAATTTTTAACAAGTTCAAATTCGAGCTCAATTGTATGTTTTACGGGCTCAAAAACGATCCGAGCTCAAACCAAGCTTGTTAAACTAATAAACGAGCTATTAATGAACCAAGCTCGAGCTTGACTTGATTAACATGATAAACGAGCTTTTAACGAGTCGAGCTCGATCTTTTCGCGAGCTTTGTAATTTCAAGACAAATCGAGCTCGAATTTGATGATAAAAGCTTGAATCGAGTTCGAGCCTCTATCAATCTTAAACAAACCAAGCTCAAGCCTGATACTATTTAGCTTGATTTGAATCATTTGACTCCCTAACTCAAGCCTTTAATTTATTTTAAAAATATTATTATTTTTCATTGTTTAAATAATATGACATACTAACACTAAGAAAAGGAATAATAATAAATCATATTAAATAAATTAATAATCGTTTAAAAATTATTTTAATTTAAATAATTTTTTTAAAAATGATTTAATTATTAATTTGTGTTTAGATAAAATAGTGAAAGAGTTCTTTATGATTTTAAATAGAAGTCGTGGTGAAAATTTTAAATATTACACTTTTCGGCTTTTGTTTTCCAATTTCCCCCTTTACAGATCTCATCTAACTATTTTTTTTAATATATAACTATTTTTTTAATATATATATATATATATGAATAACATAATAATTTAATTTTTTTAAAATAAAATTTCAAATCAAATATTAAATAAAATAAAATATATTTATACATGTAATTGGAGTGAAAATGATAGATGTCCTTGAATTTTTATCATTAAATAAATTTCAAAAGTAACACTTCCGAATTAAAATAAAAGCGAAATATATAACTTTCATTCTAAAATAAACGCAAAATATATACAAGCGTAGTCTTCATCTTCCGGACCATTGCATCTAGCTCCGTCGAAGCTCTCGCAGGTACGTGATTGCTTTGTGTTGAATAATCAATGGGATATACGTAATCATCTGAAGTTCAAGAGGTTTTTTAGATATTTCTTCAATACGAATCTTGCAGAGGATGACATGAAATCCACAGATTTCAGCTGAATTATTTGAATTTAGCCGCTGTAAGTTTGCTATGATTGGATTTTTATTCGTTTTCTGGATTATTAACGTGACATCCAATTGTCAGGTTACTTGCTCCAATTTTGTTTTCCTTATTTCTGTGTTCTGACTGAATTTATTTCCAAATGGAAGAAGTAGTTCGTTCTGCCGTAGGTTAGCCTTTTCCAATAAACAATACGAGGAAAATTTAAGCTTTTGAATTCTACAGGAGTCAAGTGTAATATTTAGTTCTTGTAGCTAGATCTATAAAATTTTTATCCATACATATACTCGTTTTTCACGTATATGGTTATGCCAGTATGTGGTTGTGTGATTGACTCGTTCTGGTAATGAATAGAATATTTGATGTCAGTACGGAAATTTTCTATGTTTAGTGACAAACTTCTGTCATACAAGAAGCTACAGATGGCAGTATGTTTATTGCTGATATTTTCTTCATGTAGTCTGGTTTTTAAAGGATTTTATGTAACTTTTCAATTCTTTTGGGTAATGATTAGATGTGTTTTTGTAGTGGCAACTTCTTGAAATTTTTCCTAAAACGACACGTTCTTTCTTTCTTTATTTACATTGCTGGCCATTTCTATGTGGATTATTGTTCAGGCTTCTCTGCGCAAAATCTGTCAACATACAAGGTTGGCCCCAAAGCTGTCTTTTGTCATTCTATAGACAGAGGTTGTATTATTTATGCTCGTTTTAATAGTGCTTTTGGGAGTGAACAGGAGTAATTTCGGAATATATTTATTGCAGGCAGAAGGGTCTCCAGTAGTTTTAATCCAATGAGTAGATTATATAACATCGGGGCCAAAGGGCTACAGACAAGATAGAGTTTTTTGGGGAATGTTCGAAAGAGTAAACTAAATTTCATCTGTTCCAGAGCAGTCAGTTTTGGCTAGTTGGTTTTAGTTTTTGGCTTGTTGTTTAAGTGGAGTACCCGTTTTTGGGTACGGGAAAGGGCCACGAAAGTTTAGCTCTTTCAAAAGGTCGTATGGAGGGTAAGCATGCAGAATTGATGGATAATGGTATGCGGAGCTCAAAGTGGGAGGAAACATTTGGTAATGTTGCAGAACTGATGAATATTGATACGTATGCTGGGTGTTATGACGGCCCCAGTGGGTTTTCTGAACAGATGCTTCCCCATTTTGCCTTATCTGCTGGAGTGGCATTCACAAATTTTCCATCCTTCGATGGATTGAATTTTGTGGATCAGTATACTTCCGAAATTTCAATGGTGGGAGGTGATGCTATGGGAAATTCATTCATAAGCGATGGTAGATTTCATGATACAAACGGTCATTTTGCGATACCAATTAATCCCGCTGATGGTGGAGTTAATTTCACTGAGAAGGTCGAGAAAAGCTCAAGGCAGCATAATGTAGTGGGTGATGAACGGAACAGTGTGATCCCAAGGCTTCCTTTGCAATCCCTGGCTGAGAAAATGCTCAGAGCTTTATATCTATTTAAGGAATGGTCTGAAGTGGGTATTTTAGCCCAAGTCTGGGTTCCAATGAAGAATGAGGATCGTTACATCTTAAGCACTTTTGAGCAACCTTATTTACTAGATCAAACACTTAGCGGATACCGTGAAGTTTCAAGATTTTTTACATTTTCCTCGGAATCAAAACCTGGATCTGTCCTTGGGCTTATAGGTCGTGTATTTACTTCAAAGATTCCCGAATGGACCTCAAATGTAAAATTCTACAATAAAGCTGAATATTTACGGATACAATATGCCATTGATCATAAAGTCCAGGGCTCTATTGCTCTACCTATATTCGAGGATGATTCCCTTCAAAGGACTTGTTGTGCAGTACTAGAACTAGTTACCACAAAGGAAAAATCTAATTTTGATTTGGAGATGGAAAATGTTTGTCGTGCACTACAGGTTGGTTGTTGGTTTCTTAATTAGTGTTATTTCTCTTCTTATTTTGTGGCATTTTTCCTCATCTCTTGCTAAAAAAAAAAAAAAAGCCCTTTAGTAGCAACTAACAAGTGTTTCTAGGTTATGGAGAAATATTTCTCTGTTTCCAAATTGTCCTTTCTTATCCTTTGATGTGGTTGAGTATGATATGTTACATGTAGAAACGGAAGAAACAACTGAGAAAGCAATCACGTGATTTAGCAATCAATAAAGTTCCATTCAGATATACTGACTGACTGAGCAAAAATCGTATATATGATTCTCAATTTTCTCTTTGTTTAACTCCAATGTTGTTTCAATTTTATTATTGGTTTTTTATCTTATAATTGCTATGAGACAGAGAAATAATATGAGAGAAAATGGTAAATTATCTCTTTGTTCTTTTTCTTGGTTGTAGAGTCGTTTAACCTGAAGTTCTGCGACATGTTTTTTTCATTACCCAATCACAAATAATATTTTGTTAATTACATGGGAGATTTTATTCACTGTTTGTCATGAACATTTCAGGCTGTGAATTTAAGGAGCATTGTACCTCCTAGACGTTATCTCCAGGTTGTCCTCAAAATTTTTTATATTTGATTTATCTTGTCCTTTAATTTATGTCGATTCCACGGTTACCATAACACTATTTAAATTCAATTTTTCTGCAGACTCTCTATAAGGATCAGGGGCTAGCTTTAGCTGAGATAACAGATGTTTTACGTGCCGTTTGTCATGCACATCGACTGCCAGTTGCTTTAGTATGGATTCCATGTATTTACATAGAAGGTTCTGGTAGTGAAACCATACGAGCATCTGCTACAGGACATAGTATGAGTGCGAATAAAAAGTGTGTGCTGCAGATCCATGATACAGCATGTTATGTGAATGAGAAAGATATACAGGGTTTTGTGCATGCTTGCGCACAACATCATCTTGAGGCTGGACAGGGTGTTGCTGGGAAAGCTCTTGAATCGAATCACCCATTCTTCTGCTCAGATGTGAAGGAATACCATGTACATGAGTACCCACTTGTACATCATGCCCGTAAATTTGGACTACAGGCAGCTGTTGCAATCAGGCTAAGAAGTACTTTCACTGGGGATGATGACTATGTACTTGAGTTTTTCCTTCCTGTCAATATGAGAGGAAGTACAGAACAGCAACTCTTGCTTAACAATCTCTCAGGTACCATGCAGAGGATCTGCAAGAGTTTGAGGACAGTGTCGGATGCTAAATATCTTGGGACGGAAGATACAAAAGATAAATTACATGGTGGGGAAGGGAAAAGCACACCACCATTATCACGGAGGAGTTCTGAGCATTCGCTTGTCAGTGGGAATTCAAACTCCCCTGAACATGTTACTCAAAATATACCGGATTCAGTTGCTATGAAAATAGAAGCGGATGGTCCTCATGGACAGGTACTTCTGCATTTTCTTATTCACGTTTGCTATTAAATATATATATGCTAGCACACGTGTTGCATGTATGAGTTAGTGGCGAAACCAAATCTCTAGACATTTAGTCTTTTAAAATCCAATCTATAGGCAAGAAATAACTTATCGATAAGATGAGTATAAACAGTAAGTAAAAAATAAAAGGGGTGGAAGAGGGCACAATTTAGGAAACGCCAATTTTTTTTTTCAAGAGACCAAAGTGTCATTCCATTATAAATAGGTACAGATGTGTGTGTGTGTGTGTGTGTGTACATGAGGTAACTGATCATGTTCAAATAATAAAACTCGAATTGTGATTTTTGTTGTGACTTTAGTAAATACTAACTGCCTCTGCTTCTTTTGTGTGATTAACTATACCGTAAGGATCTTTTAGAACTATAGGCTCTCTTTCCCTATCAGGCCTTTGACATCTCCATTGGGTCTTATTACATTGAATAAGACACTAATACAGCAACAATCTTACCAAGTACGGATGTATCACAGGTTTTTACCGAGTCAACGGACAATTTCTCTGGTATTATACATAGAAAATTTAGGAATGATAACTTTTCCGTGATAATGGCTTAACAAATAGGACTCTGAGCCCTCTTATGTTTGTTTTAGGTGATATCTGGATCTAAGAAACTGGTGGAAAAGAAGCGAAGAACTGCTGAGAAGCATGTTAGTTTACACGTTCTTCAGCAATATTTCTCCGGTAGCCTCAAGGATGCTGCAAAAAGCATTGGCGGTGAGTTTCATGCCCACACATGGCTGAAAATGTTTTCCTATTGATCACTTCTCACACACAAACATGTGAATAGATCTAATTATGGGGAATGGGGAAGTTATGTTCTAGATGACTGAAATGTGGCAGAGATGAACATATTGAAACATTTCCATACAAGGGAAAATGACTTTCATTCCATTTTTCTTGTTTTTATAGTGTGCCCAACAACTCTCAAAAGGATATGCAGGCAACATGGCATTTCGAGATGGCCTTCTAGGAAAATAAACAAAGTGAACCGTTCTTTGAGAAAAATACAAAGCGTGATAGATTCAGTTGAGGGGGTTGAAGGTGGATTAAAGTTTGATCCAACCACAGGGGAAATCGTGGCTACTGGCTCAATCCTCCAAGAATTTGATCCTAAAAAAGGTGTTGTCTTACCATATAATAATCCCTTGGCAAAAGCTTCAGATTTAGTTATCCAGAACACAAAAACAGTACCCCAATCAGCTTATATCGACATTAAGACCACCATTGAAAATATGGAAGAGAAGTGCTGTTTAAATGGAAATGATTTGACAGGTTTTAATTTGATTGACACAAACTTCTACAGGGGAGATTGTAAAATCAATGCTCCTTCCGGAAAGCACGAAGAATTACAGTTGGCCGCGTTAGATGTGAGGCTTTCATGTCCTGCTGGTCTAAACACCATGCCTTTGACAACTTATCCGAAATTTCCTCCAAATTTCCTTGCAAGAGAAGAATGCAGTAGATGGGCATTGGAAAATGACTATGCGAAACCAGAGACTTCCGAATCTCGTTTCCTTTCTGGAATCTTGAGTTCTATGGCAGCTGACTGTAAGATAGGCTCCAAATCAAAGGGTAATATAGAGACTGTCAGAGATGACGGAGCTGTAGAACACAACCAACTTACATCCTCTGGCATGACAGAATCATCAAATGGGTCAGGTTCAGGGTCATTGATGAATGGAAGTTCATCAAGCATGAAAAGTTATGATGACATGCATAATTCAAAAACCGAGGCAGTCTCTGGTGATAATCGTAGTAAACTTATAGTTAAAGCTGCATATAAAGAAGATACAGTTCGATTCAAATTCGACCCTATAGCTGGTTGTTTTCAACTGTATGAAGAAGTGGCCATGAGGTTCAAAATACAAAATGGGCAATTCCAGCTCAAGTATCTTGATGACGAAGGGGAATGGGTGTTGATGGTAAGTGATTCAGATTTCCATGAATGCCTCGAAATATTGGATAATCTTGGCACTTGCATTGTGAAGTTCCAAGTTCGTGATGCACCAAGTACTTTTGGAAGCTCAGGCAGCAGCAACTGCTTCTTGGGAGGGGGCTCTTGATGATATATAAACACTTGGGTACTGCCAAAATCACCAGTATTTTGTTTAATTATGTTGGTGATTGATTTATCCTTGGTTGATCTCATAAAAATAACGAGAAGATCGGCTTCCAGGAGATGCGATAATGTTCTTTGTTCCCTATTTTTGGCTTATCTGAACCGAAGATCGATTTGGGGTCTTTTTCGAATAACGATTTGGGGTCTTTTTCGAATAACGATGGCTTCTGCCGCTTGTAGTGTACATGTTGGAAGACTTTGTGAAGATTTTAGCGGTTAGAAGAAAGTAACGTTCTGTGTATAGTGAGTGCCTCGTGCTAGTTTCAGTTTGTACAGTAAAATGTAGTAATTATGAGAACAGGATTAGAATTTTGAAAGCGTAGAAGTTGTTTTACCTATGCTGTCAGGTTCAATGTTTGCTTTTATCATGAAATTCACAGTTCGGTCCAAATTTTAATCAGGGCATCCTTTGTTTTACTTGGCAATTTTTTTGTGAACACTTTTCCTCCATCTATGCAAAGAAAAACCATTCTGCGTCAACCACATTTGTTATTTTTTTCCTAATTTTTACATATTAGGAAAATAAATATCTGTACTCTAATTTTTTTTTTATTTGTTCCATTCCATCATTATTTATGCGGAACATTTGTCAAATTTTTATTTTTTTACTTTATTATATTTTAATATATGTTTTCTTTTCAAAGTTTTCAAATTATGATATCATCGTTATTATTTAAGACTATTAATTATTTCACTTTGATAAATAAAATCTCATCTTAATTGTACGTCTTAGGTGTGCTATTTTAAAATGAGATTAAAATAAATAAATATATTATTTTTATTGGTATAAATAGCATTTGATATTTGTAATTTTTAAGAATTATAAGAATTAATTATATTTTAAAACTTTGTAAAATAATGACTGTATGAAAACTTTTATTTTGAGTTTTTTTTAAAAATAATTTCATAAATAGGTCATAGAAATACTTTCTTGCTCAGTCACTCCAAGCTGATCCTATTTTTGTGAATTGTGAAATTAATTTTCACCAGAAGTATATGGTTTCTGATTTCTGAATCCCCCGGTCGTAACAGTAAATACCCACGATTGTTTCCCTTCGGATGCACAATTTATTCGGGAAAAAAGACAATAAAATTCGAAATCGGGCTGGAATTCCAAATTTTGGAGTGGAGAAATTGCAGACTAGCACCCACAGTTCGTACTGCAGAACCCCCTTCTGTTTTCTTTATATATCCATATTTGTGTATGAGTGTGTGTGTGTGTGTGTGGATGTGCGTATTTATGTAGCTCAGTTTATTAAATTTGAATTTACTCGGTTGATTGATCCATTCTCTTTCAACTTTGCTTAGAGATACTTGTGATTGTTAGCACGTATGGAGAAATCGCGAGAAGCTATCAACTTCTTTATTAGAGGATTTGACTTCTTCTGAAGCTAACATCAGTGGTTTTGTTTCTCTCCGTACAAGAAAGCTAACATGTTATTGGGGTGATATTTTTGTGCTATGTTTCATTATCACTCTGTCTGTGGGTTTTGTTTCTCTTTTTCCAAGAAAGTTTAGATATGGATCTTTGAATGAATCCCTTTCTGCTTATAATTATGTGAAAGTGTGATACAATTTGAAGTAATTATCAGTTATCTTTTGGGCTCGTGCATATTAACAAATGACAATCATCATACTGGACTGATATGGTGCAACATTTTTTCTCAGTGGATGTGGAACACATTTTGGATGTAGGCAATGAAAGGATTGAAGCATCTGTACTTGAGGATTTAACTACTTGTGAAGCTGACTTAAGTGGGGAACCCTATGAAGGTATGATCTTTGATTCAGAAGACGCTGCTAGAATGTTCTACGACGAATATGCTGGGCGAATAGGTTTTTGGACCCGCATTTTATCGTCCCGTAAATCAGAACGTGATGGGTCAATCATATCACGTGGACTAGGGTGTAGAGGCAATCGAGATATACAAAGTCCAGGTAAACTATCCAATGACATGGGGCAAAAACGAAGGGAAGGTTGTACTTCAATGCTTATAGTGAAGAGAGAGAATATAGGGAGGTGGGTTGTTCGGAAATTTGTGAGAGACCACAATCATCCGTTGGTGGTTTCATCGCCTAAGAAGCGTCAGACTTTTGTACGTTTCTTTTAATCCTTTACTACATAGGCTCCTTCTTTATAATATAAGTCTTGAGCCTTTTCTCGTTCTTGCTTTTTTTATTGAGTGTCCATTGCTTCAATTTTCGATCCCTATTGCATTTGTTGCAAAGAAGAACTCATTAGATAGAGGAAGAACTGAACTAATTTGGTGAGAGAATGCCATTTCTTTTGTTCAATGTCTTGGGTTCGATGAAGGCACATTGAAAAGCGCAATTTCTTTGTTAAAAAAAAAGATGCAATTTCTCATCTGGACCTCCATATGACCCTTGTACTTTAAGGATGACATTCTTTGTGCATTTTTGTAGTTCAACATCTCTGATCAAATTATTCAATTGTTGTAGGATGAGAAAGATAAAAAGATTCAAGATTTGACTGCAGAACTCCGGCTGAAGAAACGTCTAAGTGCAGCGTATCGAGAGCAGCTGCTTACTCTCATGAAAGATGTTGAGAACCATAACGATAATTTAACAACTAAATTGCAAACCATCCGTAGCAATTTAAAGGAAATTGAAGCGAAAAGGCACGAGCTTTCAAATCACTAGACCAAGCTCATTGGGTTTGCATGACCTCCTTTCTCTCAAATGATTTATTATGCCTTTTACTTTCTCATTGCTGGTTAAATTTCCAACTTGCTTGCTGAATTTACTAAGGTTGCATATCCATTAAGAAATCTTGAATTGGTTGACTTTTGTTTCTAGGCAGGCTCCTCGCTGTTAATCTGTTTGCCACAACTACATTTAAAATCATAATCTCATTCTTCCTAAAATCAGCTGGAGCCTTCAATTTGTCTCGTCTTTGACCTTGTAGATGTCTTTAAAGGATGGGCCATTTGCTGAATTGTCTATAAATCATGGCCTTGCAATAATCATTTATATCAACTTTGAGTTCCATTTTTGACAAAGAGATGATGAAAGCAAATAGTTGCTGAAGGAATTCGTTGTTCTTGGAGTTTACTGTCCGGATAAAAATGATGCATGTACTTCTTGGATCCAATGGAGGAGCATTCGAAGAAAATTAGGCTGTGAATTCGACCCGTGATCTACCAAGTATTATGCTCCGAAATGGAGGGTTGTCCCCATGGCCATTGACATGCGAAGAAATCAACAATTCTGCAGCTGTAGATTAGCTTGTAGCTTTTTCTTTTGTTACCATCAGTTCGATAACATTATCGAGAATAAATTGTTGTACCAGTTTTTGTTAAGATTGAGACTTAGGCCTAATTGAATTTCAATCCCAAAAGTTAATTAAACGGAGAGCATTGTTTAAGTCTTAATATGTAACCCTCATTATTTTTATCTAACCGATGTAAGACAACTAACATAAATTTCACGCTCATGAATATCTGGAGTGTGAAGTTTACAGTAACCCAACTATCGGCAGTTCGACAGGCTTGAGCTCTGATGTCATGTTAAGATTAAGACTTGAACCTAACTCAACCCCAAAAATTAGCTCAAAGTGAAAGATTGTCTAAGTCCATATATGCAATTCTCATTAATTTTAAATGAACATTTGGAGCGTGAAGTTTACAGATGACTGAACTATCGGCACTCCAACACATAACGATAATGCCGATAGTTGGACCACCAATAAACTTTAGGCTCCAAATGTTAATTCATGAGCGTGAAAGATTGTGTTAGTTATCACACGTCGATTAGATAAAATCCATGAGAGTTGCATATATGAACTTTGACAATCCTCTCTTTTTTAATTAAGTTTTGAGATTGAGTTAGGTCCAAGTTCCAATTTTTTAACACATTTCGTCAAAAAATTCTTCTTTCCATCTTTTGCCTAAAAATTTCGGAAGAGTTCCTACGATGATAATCAACCGTGGAAATGCAGCAATCTTCTTTGAAACAAAGCTTATTTACAACAGCAATCTTCTTTGAAAAAAAATAATAGACAGCACGATTGACTCAACCAAAATATTCCTTGGAAAGAAGAATTCTAATTTCATTAATATGCTCACAAAATCCAATCTTTGCGCGAAAATACATCGAATCCACCCCTTCTGTTCCACCGACTGGATCCTTGATCCAACGCAGTAAAGATTAATGAATAAATCAATTGATGATTCAAAGGAATCCTCCCCCTTTCATCATCATCTGAAACTCCTTAAAATCGACCAAACCATCTCCATCCGCATCCACCTTCATTATCATCTTCTTGCAATCCTCGACACCCCCTCCTTGCTTCAATCCAAGGGATCCCAAAACGTATTTCAGCTCATCCACGCTGATAAAACCATCTCGATCCCTGTCGAAAACGTCGAACGCCTCTCTCATATCTTCCTCCTCATGCCTCTCATCCACAATGTTTTGATACAAATTCCCAAACTCATCAATATCAACACATCCATCTAAGTTTACATCGATCTTCTCAATCATCAGGCTTAGCTCCTTATCCGGGATCAAGATTCCCATGTTCTCCAATGACTCGTTCAGCTCCTCCTTCGTGATCCTCCCGTCCCCGTTCCGATCAAACATTTGGAACACCCTCTTGAGCTCACTCGCTTCCATGCGACGTGAAACGTTAGCCAACGGTGACACCGGGATTTTCTTGGTATATTGTTGTTGCTCCTGCTGGTTTTGATGCGAGAACAGGTGCCAAGAAAAGGGGAAGTAGGCCCTCAATTTCTTGGGTATCAAGTACAAGATAACGGTGTTCAAGAGCTTGTATACGAGGAAAATCCACAACAAAATGGTTGGCATTGCTGAAAGATTTTATTTTTAGCTTGGGAAAACAAACCAATCCTATGGTGTGAGCCTTATGGGTTTGTTGAGGAAAAATTGGAGAGCTAGGAACTTGGGGAGATGGATGGAGTAGTGAGAATGATGTGCAGAAAAACAGACAAAAGGGTAAAATTTTCAATGTTCTTCCTTGGACAAGAGGGATCCCTGTATTATATATGGGTTAGGATTGGAGTGGAGCAAATTGGATCTACGCGCTATCGGTAGAGGAGTGGAAGTGGTGATATTTTTTTAAATCAAAAGCGCGTTGTTATAATTGCGCATTTGGTGATATTTAATAACGGCAACTTTCCAACAACGGGTGGGAGAGAGCGACTTTTAATCTTACTCTTAAAATAAAGAAAGAAATAGCCGTTGACAGCGGAAGACACGGCCAAGCCAAAGGCCGGCCGACGGGAAACAAAGAACAACAAAAACGCGTGATTACATGGGAAGAAATGATTTTATACTATAT
>NC_133311.1:22849721-22898415 GCF_012295235.1 Primulina huaijiensis | reverse complement strand
GACCCTTTTTTTTTTTTTTTTAATTTCTAGGTTGATTCTGTTTATAGCTTCTTCTGAAAATAGTGTTTCCAAATAGAAATGCACGTCTTGTTTATTATTTTTGAAGAAACGATTAAACTGAAACAGTGAAATAACATGTTTATGGTTCTCTCAATTGGCACAATCATCATTTGCTTGAAGCTTTTTACAATGATCTATTTCTCTCTTATTCTTAACAAGCAGTGGATGCAATCTTCTTTCACAGTGTTGCAACTCATATGAGTATTGTGTTTCATGCTGCTTGAATCCGGCCTTGGTACTTTTTACTCTTCTTTTTTTCTTTTACTCTGCTTAGTAACATGCTTTTAAAACAATTGTAATTTGCATTCTACTTGTTCTTCAGACTGATAAAGAATCATCCCTAAAAGTCAAAATAGCCAAGCCTGTGACTGCTGGTAAATCTGAATTCAGATTGACATTGACTATAACTATTGGTTGAGATGCTAAATCAACTGCTCTTTTCAAGATTTACTTTAGCTTAACAAGGTTTTTTGAGTTAACATTCATATCTTTTGGAATATTCTCAATTGGGCGAGCCTTGGCTCATATAGTCATATTTGATTCACATTCATTCTGAATGTACCTAAAGTCAGGTATTGCTGCCCTTTGACCATGTGAATGCATTGTCGTAAGTTGTAACAAACATTGCAGGCTTCTTATAGTGTGTATAAATGATTATCCTTTTTTTTGAAATTGAGTTATGAGAAGATTTTGACCTTGACTTCTGCCTCGCAGGATTCTATTTAAGTGTTTTTGACTTTTGTGCTGGGAGATGTCGCCATAATTCTGAGAGTGTGGTATGCTTTCATTTTAGATTGTTTGGTCTAGTTAACCATGTTAACGACCTTATTCAAGGCATTTAAAGAAGTAATAATTGTATTTGACTATCTGATGTACTGAGATTGGCCTTAGTCAAGCCATTCCTGAAAGCAGTGTGTCTTTGGATGGTGCAGTAATATAGTTACTGTGAAAAGAACGATGCCTTTGAATCTTGATGTTTTTTTCCACCCAAAATGTATTTATTTTCTTTTTCATTCATACAGGCTTCTTCCTTTATCTTCTACTTACTTTCTGACAATTAATTTACCATTTCATTCTTCATTTTTAATCTAAAATGGCATTTGATATTCTTTTGTGATATTTCAGGTGCATGAAAATGCTTATTTGAGTGAATATCATCATTGTTTTACCATTCCATCAAATTCATCAGGTTTGTGCATAAAATAGTTTTAACATGTAAGGAAATGAAATTTACAAGTACCTCTTTCTGATGGTTGATGATTAATTTGTCTCCCCCATTTAGGTTCTTACATGTGATTTGTTTCTTTTCCTGGTTCTCTAAGTTAAACACAAATCCGCTGTATTTTTTTCCTGTACTAAGTTCAGAATGCAATGTGCCAAAAAGGGTATTTTTTAGCTCTGGTTTTGAACATCATCCTCCAGTGGATCATTTTTACGTTTCTTTTAATATTACCATACTTGGTTGTGTCTGATTTTAAAACTTTACGAGGGGATATATTTTTTTTTCAGATTTTACATTTATGCAAGTGATTATTTCTGGTAGTGTTAATTTTGTAGCTTTGATTGGGGGGATGTTATGTGATTTTTGTGCTCTTTTTGGGGTGTTGGTGTACTTTTTAAAGTCAAGCATGAGATTGGGATTATTATGTATCTTGTATTTGGGGCATTAAATTGCTAAGCCAATAAGCTTCCATTTTATTTTGAAAGATGAAGATGCCTTGTGTAGCTTTGGTCCAGAACTCTACAGACTTTCTTCAAATCTGCTAGGATTGTACGGAGTAGATGCTAATATTTTGAGGATACAAGTCAGTGCTACTGGCCAAAATCTTTCCCATGGCAAGAGTGTTTGAGATGATAACCAAAGCTGCTATTTTTGTCCGCCTATGGTTTAAGTTAACTACAGTACCTGTTTTTCTTCTTAGATTTCATTTAGTTCTTTGAGCCATGTCGTATTTGTTGCTACTTCAAGTTGCTTTATGTTCGAGGATAGCTTTTGTGGGATGCTTGGGGTAATTTCAGTATCAGAATATTTTGAAGTTTTGTCTATTTCAATGTTTGGCTCTGCTCCTTCATCCAATTCCTTTATGTGTTTATCACCAAGCTATTGTGTTTGAAAAAATTATTGCATATGAGGTTCTACCTAATCCTGAACTATTCATACTAAAGGATACTTTTAATCACAGGATCTTCTGGTACACAAGTAGAAGCAAGACTGGTTGGGATCAATATCATTATAGGAAGGTAAGATAATGCATTTTTAGATTAAGGAAATGACCTTAAAGATAGCTTATCCTAACCTGTTATTTTTTCTCCACGTCATAGTCAAGGGGAATCATGTGATTCAGTTTGCAAGTCTAATGGACAATCTTGTGTGCCCAACAAATTGGCGCTGCTTAATCAGTGTGAAATGTAAGCTTAATCCTTATAAATCTTGTTATTTGAACTAAGAAGTCTATCTTGGTATGATGATTGTTGTTCATGAATCTTTATTTCATGAAGGACTTAATTGTTTCTATCTCAGTTAAATACTTGTAACTCTATGATATCCTTTTTGACAAGTAGCATTCAAAAATATATGAGCTGCAAAGGTTCCTGTTTGTCAAGCGTTGGAGCTGATCAACCGGCTGAAGTTGTAGATGATGCTCCAAAACATCTGGTACCATTGTTATTTTTTATGTCCACGAATCAGTCCTTGACAACTAGCATATTTTAGAATTTGAGTCCAGTAAGTTTATCTTCAGATTGGAGTGGCAAAAAAATTATTTGTAATTTGTAATTACTCGTTTTACTTGTTTATTTAATTTAGAGTTGCTTCAAGAATCTGGAGGACATGAGAAAGTAACATCTATCTTTAAAAATTCAGTTGCGAAACTAATATTTCGTGCACTATTTAACTCGACAAAATTTTTATTTTTCCTAATTGGTTTCCTGCATATCCAGAATCCAGGAGCTTGCTTGTACACAAAGACACCATCTGTGCTTTCTTGCAATGGTTCACATAGGCATACAAAGAGGCTTTGCCCTTGTGCATAAAGAGTCTAGCAAAGTAATTTTCCCTCTCCACCATAATCCAAGTTATTTGTTTTCTCGAAGTCGATACCATTTGCGAGCATGCTTGGTAAAACTCAAGTATTTTTGTCCCCTAAACATTTCATGGTTTTTATTCTATCAGGCGACATCACTTTTCTTTTCTTTTCTTTTCTTTTCTTTTTTCAGTTGATTTGAGGAATGAATCCATTAACAAAGGGGCTAGAAATCAACCATGGCAGAGAACACGAAGGCCCAAGGTGATGGTTGACCCTATCACCATAAAGTTCCCTTGATATTTTTATAATTTTCGTTAGGTAACGACGCATTTTTTTTCAACTTCACATGCTTTAACATCTTAGCTTCGAATCTGATCACATTACAAAAAAAATGGAAATATCGTCGAACAAGTTTGTGTGAACAATGACGAAGATGCTAATGAAAGAGTCGGAGGAGGGGTACTGTACTATGAATACTTTAATAATATTTGATAAATATATTTGTTCGGTTTACATTCTAATTTAAACAAATTAAATTTTAAATAATAGACTCGGATTACTGCGTTACAACTTAGATGTTCTGGGAGATTCTATCCATGTAATTTCCAATGTTGTGATAAGCCAACATAATGTTTTTGTTCGATAACTAGAAACAATCATCATAGTACGAAGCTAATATTCATACTATATATTGTTCATTTCGTATGATGATAGATTGGGAATTGGGATTAAAAACAAAAACTTTATTAATATTTGAATTAGGAGTTTGGCATTCTAAGAAAGAAGTTAAACAATAAATTATAATATATATTAATTAATAAAAAAAATTTGTGAAAAAAGGATGACGACCCGAGAAATGAAAATATATATTAATATATAGGCGTGGATGTAATTAAAATACTTTATCAAATAAAACGCGAAAAAACAATGTTAAAAAAAATTACAATGTAATATAGTGAATTTGTTGGTTCCTTCGCAGCAGATTCTCTTCTTTCTTAAAATGAGTAGCTTGTCTTAAATGTTCTGCCCAACGGTTTGCTGCTAATTCTTTCTTCTTCTTCTCCTCCTCCTTCTTCTTCTTCTTCTTCTTCCTCGTTTTCTTCGTCTTCAAAAGCTTTGTGATTCAGAATACAGTTCAGAAGCTGCGTTCCTCTGAGCGCATTCGTCAATGGCAGATGACCCTCCACCATATTTTCATCCATGTCCCACATGAATTCTGTAGGAAAAGACCTGTAATTGTACTGTTCAATTTCAGAGCTTTCAAGCTTCTTCATCCACACCACTTTGATGAAGAACTTAGTGAAGTCTTTATTCACTTTCTTCCATATCTTCTTCTGTACACTGTATCCGAATTTGTTGTCGCTGTACTTCCTCCAGAGCTCGTCGATGGTCTTGAGGTCGGACTCTGGGATGAACTGTACCTCAGAGAAGAAGATATAGCCTCGCTTCTGCGCTGATTCTCCTGCGAGGACGATCAGCAAGCGGCGGGTCTCCTCGTCAGCTTGCCGGAAGTTTTGGTCGGATAGGTGTTGTTGGAGGAGGTCGAATGAAATGTTCTGGGAGGTGGAGGGGTCGGTGGTGGGTGTGGAATAGGTGACGGAGGAGATAGGGGAAGTGGTGGCGCGTGATAGGGGGACGGTGGTGGTGGTGGTGGTGGTGGGTTTAAGGAAGAAACAAATGTTGGCGCCGGCGGTGGGGAAGGAGTCTGTGGAGGAGTGGCGCCGGCATGGAGAAGTGTGGTGGTAAATGGACTCGAAAAGATTGGTGGCCATCAGAGGTGGGATCAAGATTTTGAGGGAGAAACTAAAATTATTGGATTGGAGAGAAGAATAGAGGGAGGGAATGAAGTGATATGAAATGACGAAAGAGAGATAAGAAAGGAGTGAAAATTGTAATGTCATCAAGAAAAATAAGAAGGAACAATGTGATTGGCTAGAGATGGGTGAGGTTGGATACTTCCCACTAGCATAATATATACATCTTCCCACTAGCATAATATATATATATATTATATTACAAATTCTATCGTGTTTAAATCCAAAACAAATGGACCTTACTATTCATAACAATGGCCTTCAATATTATATTAGGTAAAAGAAATTAACTAAAGTACATAATCTTGTATTCGTTTTGAGTTTGGTTCGAGGTACCCTTTTGTTTCAGCGTTTTTTTTTTTTTTTCACCATGCTTCATTAGGAGCACCATTTATATTTCCCCTTCAAAAGAACTATGTTGTATTTATTTTCACTTATTTTTCAAGTTTATTAAATCAATACAGAAAATCTTTAAGGAAACATTTACGAGCTGAACGTATATTATTCATTGATGACCGGCCCTTGATGTTTGACTCCACTATAAAGTGTTAATTTCAGTTGGAAAAAAAAAAAACAAACAAATCAAGTGTGGTTCCAACACTTTTCCCTGCTGTATTCTAATTTTATTTATTGCAAGCATAAAATAACCTTGATATGTGGCATAAATAATAAAGAAATCCCAATCCCAGGAAAAATTTCATTGTACATGAATGAGCAATGGTTATTAAAAAAAACAAAATTAACCATAACTTCACTAATATTTTTCCCTCGTATATATCCCAACAACATGAGCTCGAAAACAAACGAGATCAGGGTTTGAATTGGAAGGACTTGTCCTTGAAGAGTTTCATGCTTAGTGCATTGAACATAGCTCTAGAGTACTGTCGAGAAGCCATCCTCCAATCTATTCCTGTTGTCATCATGGCCTTGAACTCTGGAAAACTTATGCGCCCATCCTGTATTTGAATACATATATTAATGTTAAGTTTAAGTCACAATGAACAACGACTACTGTACGTCTATGGTGAACTGCATGTGCTGCCTAATGGGTGAACTTTCTTGATTCAACATTGGACTCCGCTTATTGGCAGGAATATGTAGATGAACTTACATCATTTCTTTAAAATTGAATCAAGAACCCATATTAGTTACTCAAGTACACACAGAACACGATGGAATAGCATTGTGAAAAAGATCCAACAATATATTGAAAATCAAAGAAACACCATAACGTGTGGAAAAATGAATTCAGTTTACCTTGTCTAAATCAGCATCAAAGATAATGTCTTGAACAACTTGGTCATTACTAGGGCCAAGATGCTCATCTTTCAAAGATTGTTGCAACTCCTCGAACTCAATGTATCCGCTCTCGTTCTTGTCAAAGAACACAAAGGCTTGCTTGAGATGTTCGTCGTTACTAATCCTTTTCATATGAACAGCTAGTGCCAAAAATTCCTCACAATTAAGCGTACCGTTCCCGTCAAAATCAGCCTACATACATACATATAAAGAAAAGATTCAAATATCATTTGAAACAAGGAAATTGAAGCAGTGCATCAGTGTTATGACAAAATAATTGATAATATATACTTACAGCATCGAAAAGTAGTTGCACATCAGGATCAGGAACTGGTTGTCCAATCATATCCAGACCATCTTTCAGTTCTTCAAAATTAAGGTTTCCATTTTTATCTTTGTCCATCATATGAAACAGTTGTTTGATTCCAAGTGCTTTGTCATCAGGCAAGTTGTCTGCTACAACCTATACGTATAAAAATGCAAAACACAAACACAAGTCCCATGTATATTATACATGAACTCGTCCTTTATCTGACCGCTAATCAATTTACAATAGAAATCATGCAGAAGTTCGTATTGTTCTGTGAGATGTTTGGGAGTTTTCTAAAATCTTGGTTAATTATTTGTCAAAATAAGATGACTCAAATAGTTTAAAGCATTTAGACGGTTTGTCAAATCTATCAGAGGAGGCTTCGAGGAGGAGAGGAGCATTTTATATATAACTTGGGTGTTTGGAACTTGTATTTAGAGAAACTTATCTATAAAATCTAAATGGCTATGGAATGAATTACTTACTCGGAGAACCCTTTTCTTGAATTTATTCATCAATGAGAACTGCTTGATTCTTGTTCTGACACGTTCTCCCAAAGGAGTATTTGAGACCTTGTCAGCATTTTGTATCCACTGGTTTTCTTCATAAAATATACAAAATTTTAGAATTATCTCAGACCCATATATACATGATTGCATAATGAATTACCTTATTATCTCTACTCAATACTCAAAATTCGATATCAAAGTTTCTACTATATTAAATACATTAATATGGNTTAAAAAAAAAAAAAAAAAAACACCACGTATACAATCAAAAAATATATATATCTCTGATATGATTTAATTATCTCATAAATTCTTGACATCATGACTTCTACAGTAAGATAATATCTCCTCTATGAAATAAAACCCAACGAAACATGCTCCTGTACATTTTCCAGGAACTATTTTCTATAAAATATTTGTGAGAAAACATTGAAACAAATCCAAACATCGGCTTGGTAACTTAATTGTTATAACACATTAGACAAAACTAAAAACTTCACATTAAGTGCACATGTATCACATAATAATATGAATTTAAAGTGACAAAGATATTTGATTCAATTACCTGCCCAAAATGGAGGAACACCACATAACAAGATGTAAAGAATAACACCTGCACTCCAGATATCAATTTGCTGCCCATAGTTGCGCCTAAGTACTTCAGGGGCCATGTAATATGGGCTTCCGACAATTTCACTGAATATTTGATCTGATGTATTCATATAAAGAACAAAATCATATCTGTTAATGAAAAAACTATATATTTTAGTTTTATAATCGTGTTGATGCAGTTTGGTGGGATGAAATTAAAAAGCTTGTTAATCGACCTTAAAACAAATGCACATGAGTATCAGTGTTACACCAACAATTCTTAACCCAGATCGGTGATATACCACTGCTCAGGCTCAAGATTTATTTATTTCTTCCCCCCACCCTAATCGCAAGTCCATATCACAATAATGCTGTATTCAATTTAATAATGGCGGGATTTTAATTAATTCACAAACACAACAGCAGAAGAACTTGATTAGCATGAAACAGAAATTTGAATCTGCAGATGCTAATGTGAACATTGCAGAATTGAATCACCTGGCTCAAAAAATGTAGAAAGCCCAAAATCAATAGCCTTGATTGCTGCGTTTTCACCATCGTTGGCGTATAAAAAGTTCTCAGGTTTAAGATCTCTGTGTATGACTCCGTGTTCGTGGCATACCTGGGAAAACCATAAACAACCCAGGGAACATTTTCATCTGCACGATAATATATACTAAACTAACTCTTAATATCTCACATTTTTAAAATTTTTTAAAAATGAAATTTCGACGTCATATTTTTACCTTTTTAAAATAAATTATTTTCATTTTTGATTATTTTCGCAGTGCATTCTTGGTTTTGATAAAAGTACTGAGGGAAAAAAAACTTTTATGATATTTTTTAAGTATAGAAGTACCCACAAATAAACCTCAAAATTATACATAAAAATATATATATATGCACTCAAATTTATGGAAAAGAAAGTTAAAAATGGACATCAAAACTAATGGAAATGAAATAGAGAAAATTATAGATATAGAGAGAGACCTTGACAACTTCAAGAATAGTCTTGGTGACAAGAGCTGCAGCCCTCTCGGTATAATGCCCCTTTGCAATAATTCTGTCAAATAATTCCCCTCCCTCACACAACTCCATCACAAGATAAATATCATCTTTATCCTCGTACACATCCTTGTAACTCACTATATTCGGATGTTTAGGCAAATGTCTCATTATCTCCACTTCTCTTCTTACATCCTCGACATCAATCTCTGTTCTTAGCTTGTTCTTTGATATCGTCTTGCATGCTACATTCTCCCCATTCTCATTATCCACGCATTGATAAGTTATCCCGAATTCCCCCCTACCGAGCTCTTTCCCGAATTTATATCTCTTGAATATGTCGTCCCCCGAAGGATCTCTCAACACTTGGATAGGACGTGACATCTTGTGGGATAAAGGAACCAGTTTACCACTATATTTCTCGTTTTCCTGAGCATTTGGGATTGGTTTTCCATGTTTGGATCTCTTGGAAAAGCTTTTGTTTGCTTGGAGGGACATACAAGTTCCCATGGGATCGGGGTTGGGATTGATCGGTAAATGGTTTTTTGTGTTTGATTATTTTGTCAACCCTACTTCATTATTTTTTTTTGTGTTTTTGATATCTCAAGGGAACCAAAAAAATAAGGTGCAAAGTTTTACACAAAAAAAAAAAGAAAAAGAAAAAAAAGAGGAAGATCCCTTGTTTCTTGGATATAGAACCTACCTCTTGTATAAGGTGGTTTGATTATCGGATCTGCTTGTGTTCTCCGGCTTTGGCTCACATCCCTTGAATCTTTTTTTCTCTTTTTACTTACCTCTCATTAATAGATAAATATATATGTACGTATTTATTTATATAACAATAACAATGTAACACAAAACACACACATATACACACACAAACTTCTGTTTTATATAGTTTTTTGAGAGGTCTGTTCTCACTTATTTGTCCTTTTATCTATTCACCCCTGATTGACTAATCATAATTTTTCACCCAAAAATAAATAATTATAAAGACGAACAAAAAGAAATGGAAAGAGAGAAAACACACTTACACTGGCATGTCCTACCCTCATAGCCTCCATATGTATACCGTATACACTTGGTCTACATGCTTTACGGTAGTTTTTATTATTTTTCATACTATGTATCATGTTTTTAAACCAACCAACTAATTGTTATATTATGTTGTCTATATCTCTAGATCGGACTAGGGAATCTGTACGCCTTGTTACTTACTACAGGAATATTAGGGCATACATACAGAAGCACAATCGAGATTATTACAATCAAATATTAGATTTAACGTTTCATCATGGCAAGCTCAAGAAAAGCGAGTCAAGTCAACATTCAGCTCTTATTTCTTGTGTTTTTTTTTTGCATATCAATTCACATTTAAAGTACAATTTTGAGAAAGGTGACTCGTTGACTCCTCCAATTAACTTATTTACAAATATTTTGGACCAGGAAATGCCCGATACACAAACCCTCCGCCCCCCTTAAAAAACAGAAACAATTAGAAATGATCGTCCGTTGCTCTCCCATCTTTCAGTGCCTGTAGCACCTCCACAGCATAGCAAACTGGGCAGAAAGATCCGCTGTTTCACACCGTCGAGGCTTGTTTCAACGGCTATGATGACACATATGGCACGTCGTGGCAGATCGTTTGTTCAAGATCGTACACTTATCACATGCCCAATCACCTGAATCGTCAGTGTTCCTAGTTGATGTGCTTGTTTTGGAGGAGCCCTTGCCCCTTCCCCCTTTCGCCTTGCTGCTGCTTCCTGCTACATTTTTTGAGCTCGTCTTGTTACCTAGTGTCTGCGAATCGACATCTGAAAGACCGTTCTCTAATGCTCTGACCAAGTTTTCAAAGTAATTTCGTGTCACGCTGTTACAAAACAATGAAAATATATTTCACTCCCGCTGAATAAAACTACAGGTTCAGGTTTTAACATATTGATGTTATGATGTACTGCATACTAAGATGCAACCCAGATGAATCATCACCAACAGCAAATATTTAATCTTCTTCTCCTATACTCAAAGAACCAAAATCAGGAACAGCATTCTGGACCCAAAATGCATGTTCTAAACTTCTAAACATCTTATGTCAACTGAAATACCAGTAACAAGACAACGTCCATCCTTCTTTCGATGTATAGGATGCAGCAATCAAACTTCAACCAAACCACACAATTTTTATCCTTGCCAACAAATAGAGGGATAGAAGTTTTTTTTTAAAAAAAGACCAGAACTAAAAACAAATTAAATTTTGGACAAGTAAAACCAGTAACCAGAGTCCAGATATATGTTAATAATTTATCCAACCAGAAACTACCTCGTCAGGCCGGCAAGTTTTGTACGAAAATCATTAAAATCTTTTGATGCCCCGTCTGAATTGATGTAATTCATTAGCTCTTTCTCAGCACATTGATGAAGCCTCTCCAGACCAGCTTCTGCGTCACCTAAAATTTAAATATTCCGATGGTTTAATCAATAAAGATAAAAATAAATCTGAATCAGCAATTTCTAAGGCTAGAAGAGAAATGATACCTTGCAAATATTCAAAAAACTGTCTTTTAGCATGCTCCTTTTCAGGTAAGTAATAGCCGTATGCATAGGTCCACTTTAGAACCCTCCGACATTCACCTATCTGCAATTGTCTCATTAGTCAACAACAATACAAAAAATAAACATCAATCAACATATACGACTTGGTTTAATAATAGTCAGGACTCAGGAGATAATCCTAGCATTAAGAAAAACGAATTAAATATGTAATTCATCAATGAAATTGGAGGCAAGTCCAGCTAGATCAAATAGCGATGGAAAACAAAGAATATTTCTATCAACATAGATTAAGTGGCAAACAGAACAAATGCAAGGCAGTTTCAAATAACTAAACAAACAGTAGAATAACTTTTCCATTCGGCTATAGATAGAGGGACCATAAATTTTAGGCAATTTGCAAACCGTATTCTTGATATGGAAATAACAGGCATCCTTCAATAAGCTTATGCACAGTTATCAAAGTATATTCACAAAAATACCTCATGCCAAATTCATTTATTCGTCGATGCAATTGGATATTGAAAACACTTACAGAATCAGTCACAGTATTTACCTGTTGCCAAGCTTCTATGATGAATTTCAATTGTGACTCAGGTTGTGATTGAACTTCGCTAAGCTTCTCAAGCTGGGGAGGAAAAAATGATTTTAGGATTAAGAAATCACATACAAAAAGTTTGGCAGCTGTGTCATGTATAATATACTCCATTTGTCCAAATCCTATAGACTTCTCAAGTTTCCAAATTCAAATAGCCGAACTTCAAACTGTAATTGGTGATTGATGTTCAATATAGCAGTGTGGTTTCAATTCATGACCCAAGCCATAATTTGCAAATGGATTAAAGCAGCAGAAGCACAAAGTGTGTTAAAAGTGTGGATTGAGCCAAACCAACACACTCTAAATGGTTCATTCCATCGTTTACTGCAAACTACAACCTCAGCATGCATGCTCGAATCTCCTCAAAGTACAACATTGAGGAGAAAAGGATTGGATAGAATTTTGAGCAGACACTTAACTTGTATGTTGTAAAATAACCTTTAACTTCATTTTCTCAGACCATTTCGTCCCAAATGAAATATTGCAGTGGAATAAAATAAAATAAGCCTCATTTCAAACAAAGTACTTCATGTTTTTGCACTCCAACATAAAATAAATCAAACGGTAATCATAGGTATCTCCAGTCCACCCATATTTGCCAAAAAAGATAAGTGACCTTTTAGGTTGAAACCCTCTGCAAAAACAGAGTTCTACAAAACTAGTGCTCTCAAATTCTAAAGCAGGTTCACCATCAGAAACTGTACTAGAAAAGGAAACTATAATTATGCACAGATCTATCTACAGATTCATCTTGTAAACATGCTGCATCGCAACAATTACATTCACATTTGAAGACACGGACAAAATCCTTACATGTATAGATTGCATTTGCTGTAGATCTGCTAGAGCTTTTTGCCTTGACTGCATTGAATAGGCAAACGGTTGCATGTTATGAATAAAAAGAGGAAAAATGACCCAATGCTAAAATGTCAGAATGCAGTTATATTTCAAAATTCAAATTGTATTTAAGCATAGCCTGTCATTAGTTAAGGAAAAAACAAAAGGAACAAAAAGTAACGCATACATGAACCAATAAAGTCAAGTCAACAATGAATGGAACAAAAAATGTATCATTGACAAAGAAATACACTCCAAATGAAGATAATTTGCTATCCAAAAGAGTAATCAATAAAACAGCCCTTCACAATCATGTGGGTATACATTTTTCTTTAGAAGCCTAAAACATAAAGGTTATTTCATAAATTTTCCATTCGCAGTGAACATGGATCATGATTCTTGGGTCTAATTTATATGGATGTTTGAGGTTTAATCAAAGTGACCTGGACCAGTCGTTCACACAAAGGTTTAAAGTGACTTCCCTGGAGGAGAATTTTGATGTCCGTGTATACTTTGGAGTTCTTAAAAAATCAAGAGAGTTTACAATTACTGAGTAATGCCTTTATAGATTTTGCTTCAACTGGTGAGGATGAAGCATTTCCTATTCTCCCCACTGCCACTTCATTTCATTTCTCCTATATTTTTCCATATTTAATATGGTTCTATCTTATCACAATCTTATCTCATCTAATCAGTTCATTTAATTGATTGAAGACTCCATCGTTCTCAATGACAAAAGTACTAAATCTTATTACCAACTTTTAAAATGATTGTCACAATTTTTAAGTCTATAGAGGTTATCAAACCTCAGTTAAAGAGTGCATCGACTGCATGGCAAGAAAAAGTGGCTCTTAGTAAAGTCCAGTGAGGTTAGAACAGTACCTTCGATTGGGTATTTTAATAGTCCTCATACTAAAGTCATCATAGGTCTAAGGCAAAGAAGAAAAGAACCAAGGGAAAACTGATGAAGATAGTCAGGCAGCAAAGTTATGACATGAGATGAGGAGCCATTATTCAATCATAACACCGCCCCTCTCTTACTTTTTTCCCAATTCAAAAATTTAAGCAACCTACCAGAACTTAAGAGAAGTTGTACCTCTTTATGGTTTAATTGTTGCATATATAATACATAACAAGTGCACTGGCGCACGCGTTGAAAATTGTGCAGTATTTTTGGTAATTAGTTTAATTTATATTCAAATATGGGTAATATCGTAATTGTAAAAATTAATGAAAGGTTATTCTGCAATTTGAAATGATAAAATGAAGTTGTAAAAATTAGTGAGAGCAATTTTAAATGATAAAATGGGAAAAAACAAAAACAAAAAGAGGCTCAGACCAAGATACCATATTTGTTTCTATTATCCAAATTCTTAATAATAGAAATCTACACACTTCACATGTTTATACGATATAATATAATATAATCCAACAATATCTAAACAATCTGACTACTAGAGCATACCGATTGATTGGAAGCCCACCGCTCATAATAATGGGTGTATCTTTCCAAAGAGTTCTTTGCCATCTCTCTTCTCCTCTCATCATCATCATACTGCGCATACAATGCAATAAATTCAGGTAAAATTTAAATTTGTTACAGAAATAATGAACAAGAACTTAGACAATCATATGCAACAGGTAACATTAAACAAAGATGAATTCCCTTATTTACATACCACCCCCTCTTGCTTTGCTGCTTCATAACGATTGCAAGCATAGAAACCTCCTGTTCTCTCACCATGGTCAGACCATGCACCAAGACATAACCTGCAAATCAGTAAGAACACCACATTCAGTTGAAGATAACCTAGGGTTACAGTTGAGAATGTAATCCACATTAGGAATTTCAAATTCCAATAAAGGAATTCCACCAATGCGTGTGAATGACAAGAAAATCATGTGACATTGAAATTGTTTAATTTGAAAGTATTGAAGTATAAAACTCACCAGCAAAATTCAAACTTGCAGGGTGGTGTGCAGGTCATGTGCATACAACCTTGGTTCTTTTCGATTGGACGCTTGCACTTGGGACAAGGTTTCGAGTTGGCCAATATCCTAAAAGCAACAAAATTGGTATAAGAATCGTTCTGCATTTAAGACAAGAGACCCACATAACCCTGATAATAAATACATAGACAACCTTCTAACTAAAATAAACATCATGTCGTCAAACCATACATACCACAATTAATGAACAGACCTTGACTCGCCTTACCTTATCACTATGACAGTCATAGAACCTAAACTTTAGCTCATTTTAAGGAAGAATGGGACCTGACCTTATCTGTTCTTCGTGGAAATAGAAAAGGAGGGGAGAATAAAAAAATTGAATTATAAGATAATTTTACATAAAGAGGAAGAAACTTATAGATGTAACAAGACACCAGGCGTTTGCTCCTCATTTCAAAAAGATCCATACAGCAGCAACTTCAAAATAGTATTGACTCATATGAACAGTTTGAAAGCAGGAATCCATGGTGAAAGAGTGGTTCTACTGCAGGGCTTTCCAGAATGAGAACAGCTCAACATCAATGATTCAATGTTAAGTAAAATTACAAAAAATAATGTCAAAATCAATTCTTTTTTGCAAATATAAGCCTGACTTGGGAACTAAAATAAAGCTTTACATTTTCAGGTCCACCACTTGTAAAATAAAAACTCTTTCCATTTGAAAAAACTGCTTCGACTGTACAAAAACATCAATCCCGAAAATTGTAACATTTTTACACGAGAATTTGCAATTCAGAGTTTCAAATATCCAGTTCTGATGAAGTATAATATTATAGCCACCAAATGCGACACATTGCATCTTCCATTATAACAAATAATTGTTCGACACTCATTGAAGTCTTTTCGGTGACTAATTGTACAAAAAACAATTTCACCAAGCAAATAGTGAGCCGTGCACACAAATAACGAAATGACGGGGAAAAAACAAGTATTCTACCAATTCATGTTTTCTGACTCTGCACTGTTTTTCAGAATCCACTTTGCCACAGTTTCACAGTCCACTGGCCGATGAGCTTCCTCTGTACACTGGTCGAAGTAATTCGTTATGCTTTATATAAGAAATCTTCATCAGGTAAACAAGACGATTAAATATCATACAGCTCATCTTACGTTCCAACAGAAGCCATATGAACAACTGCAATTGACATCATAGTTTCCACTACCGACAACATATTCCACAGCAGAATCACAACCAGGAGCAGGACACCACTTGATCTGAGAAAGAATAATAATAATAACAATTAATTATCATGTCCTAAAATCCAGAAAATTAAAGAAGAACGAGACAAGCAAGCCAAAGCACAACTGCACAAGTGATCCGCTAGATAAGACCGTCATAATATGCTCTCTGAAGTTTGAAGCAGTTGGAAAAATATCGCATCATACAGATGCTACATCACCACCAACCCCAGCTTTTTCCCAGAAGTTTATCTCGAGGAGCACAAAGACCTTAAAAGGCACTGGAAGGATTTCAAATAAATAGTAGACAAAAGGAATTATCTCGATCTCATCATCCGCTAGATGAGATCATCATAGATAATATGCCCTCCGAGGTTTGGAGCAGTCGGAAAAATATCGCATCATACGGATGCTAAATCACCATCACCTCCAGCATTATTCTAAAAGTTGATCAGAGCACAAAGACCTTAAAAGGCCCTTCAAGTGTAGTGAAGGGGAATGAACAAGAACAAGAGAGATCTACTTAAGAAGATCCTTCTCCATATTATCTATGATATTCAAAATTATTTGTTAGCCAGACAATCCTCCCCCCCGAGCTCTCAAACTGGATTATAATGCGAAAGCTTGATAAATCATAAGAACGGGAGAGTGGTATATTTAAAATACCGAGAAAGTTAAACTGCCATCCAAAATGATGAGTTATAAAGATGTTTGCACAAAGAATAGCGAGTGCTAAAAAAAGGCTACCTTGCGGCTGTCCTCAACATAAGATCTAAGAAGATAACGGTGATACTTCTCCTTATCTGCATCAGTTGCCAGCTTATCAATCATATCTTGCCCAACAGCAGCAACACAGGATAGATCAGGACACCTCAACGTCAAGCAACCAGGGCCATCGTGGATGGATGTGCTAATGTAAGCTAAAGAGTAAACAGGGAAACAGTATCAACAATATTTGAAGATAAACTCCTAGTATGATAAAGTCGCAGTTTTGAGAATAAAGGATATATAACGCATCTTTCAGGTTCAAGGCATGACACAAACTTTAAAAAAGCAAAGTAAACTCAGAATCACTTTTCTATCATTATAGAGGAAATTTAGTCCTTTTGTGAATCATGCTCCTTAGAAATTAAGCTATTGATTGAGCATTTTACAATCATGAGATATTGTTTGTGACAAATAATATTTGTTTACCACATTTAGAAACCGTTGGACTACAAGAATAACAAATATCATCCACAGGTCCATCTAAACATCATTTTCAGGTGTTCCACCCACAAAAATCTAATCAAACATAGAAGGTTGAGGAGGAATTTCAGATATACATCCAAGAAAAGGTAACTATCAGTCTCTCTTAGCCATTCAACCCCTCAAATTATATCGAATCAAGTATAAGATGGAAGAATCGCAAAATCCAAATCATTCGCTGAGAAAAGGTGTCGATAATCTTAGCTCTAAATGGCTTGAGACACTTAAAATTTTTATTAATACCATTTACTTGAGTTATGTTGGGCTGTGATTACAAGCTTAGAAGCCAGCCAGTCTACTATTTAATTTAGGGTAAATAATGAAATCTTCAAACAGGACCCTTTTCCAAGAAAGCCACAAACTACAGCTTAAGTCCTGGCGTCCTGCCCTGCCTGTTACCTTCTTTTCCCTCTTTGTTGCCACAGAAGAAGATAATTGTCCTGTGCTTCACTCTCTTTTCATAGAATTTTCACTGTACCAATATTCGTGCCATTGCTCCACACGGAACAAATCATAAAAGTACAAGAGAACGACAGTATATTCAATGCAATCCAAGTGAAATCGATTCAGTAGGGGGCACATGAAAACCATAGCAGAGAGGAATCTTCTCTTCAAGTAGTATTAAGTTCCACATAAAATTGAGTTGCAATCAGTAAAGATCTCTACAGATAACAATAGCAAAGCAAGAGCAACTTAAGCTATACACTGATCAAAACCACAGTAATTTCAACAATAAGTCAGTCAAACCGTGTCATAGCCAACAAACCTTTCCAGCATGTGTCACAGAAAAGATGACCGCAAGAGACAGAGCGCAAATTGTCACGAGAGAAATTCTCAAAACAGATCCCACATGTCAACTACCAGAAAACATTAACAAACATGAATGATCAATAAGAATGAAGTCTGTCCATGATGATAGGAAGTATCATGGTGCAAAATGGTAACTTACTTCCTTAGCATTGAAAAGATTCACCACTGGCATCTCCAATATGCCAACAGCATTACGAACTCTATCTTCATCCGCAAACCATTCTTCATGAACATTACTCATGCTCCTCCATAATCAGTTTCATTAAAAAAAATAGTTAATATCTCAACAAGGACATCATAACACAAAAAATAAAACTGCCAAGCATTTAGGGTGTAAAAGAACTTTTCACGGGCCAAAAACTCATAACTTTAATTACTTCATGCTCTAACAAAATTACCCAACACAAACACTAAGAAAGCACAACTTTTTACAAAAATGATCACAGATTTCTAAATTTCAGACAGTGGTACAAGAAGACTACCAGTTATAACGACGCAAGAGAATGCAAGCCGCTTCTCTTGAAATCGAAAGGACGGTAGAAATTCTGGTAATATCTTCCTCTTGACGCTGCTGTACATCTTCCTCCTTTAAGATGGTATAGTTCTTCTGAACATAAACAATGATATATGTTCAAGAATATTTTGATGAGCAATTACAAACAACTGTTCTTGCTCATAGCCTCATTAGTCCAAAGCTCATATGGTAGATCAAGTAAAGAAGGCATTCAAGTAATAAAATGCCCTAGGTAACGTTCCCCTTTAGTAGCTTGGGTGCTTGTTTCCACTCAATGAAGATTATATCCACAAACTTATGTAAATGGGATACAAATCGCCCTACTGACAATAATTAAGAGAATGTGAAGCTTTCAGGCCGTTAACATAACTTAAATCCCAAACTCAATCAGTTAAATCCAAAAGGCTAGAACTTTGAAACAACCAAACACTATTAATACAACTTTAACCTTACTAAACGCAAAATAATCAAGGATTTCGCCTTGCCTATCCTGAATAAGCAAGATAATTGATTATCCAGTCTCATTCCCATGAATTAGCAATCTTTGATTGGCGGGCTCACTTTGCTTCAAGTACGCGAGCAAGATTTTAAAAAGTGGTAGGAGACCCAAAATATCTTCGAAATCAAGTGCTTTCTCTATCAAATCGATCTCCTAGAACTCAATCTTTTGACAATATAAACAAATTAAATTTTTTTTAAAAAAAAAGAGCAGGCTTTTACTCTAGTGTACCTGTGAATGCCTGGTGGTAACATCATCGCCGTCATCAGAGTCATTGGTAATAAAGTCGTAATCGTCAATTTCATCCTGTTCATCAGCGTAGTCATAGTTGTAGTCGTAATCTTCTTCAGCCTCCATGTCTTCGTCCTCTTCGCCGCCGCTGTAATAATCGTCTTCTTCCTCCACGGACGCTACATCGTTGGCATCGTGCATATCGTCCTCCGATTCCATCGCAATTCCCGATTGATAAGATAAGCAAATCAACACCGAGAGACAAACCCTAGGAAGTAATAATTAAAAAAAAAAAAAAGGAAGCAAAAGAAACACTAGTAGAGCGATAATGTTCAGTAATTGATTTGATTTGATCGGAGAGGAGAGGAAAATGAATAAGATATAATAGGGGAAAGTGCTTCAACTCTTTCCTATTTCTTATTTATCTATTGATTTTTTACCTTGTCCATTTAACTATTTTTAATTCTGGCAATAATTTGTGTAAGATAGTTTTATCAATCGTATTTTGTGAAACGAATCTCTTATTTAGATCATCCATGAAAAAATATTAATTTTTATGCTAAGAGTATTACTTTTTATTGTGAATATCGGTAAGGTTAACTCGTCTAACAGATAAAGATTCATGAGACCATCTCACAGACTCTTGAGACCATCTCAAAAGAGATCTACTATTTTATTTTAGTATCTAATATTACATGCACCAGGATCACATGTTTACAGTTTTATATTTAGAGAAAACTGTTTTTTTAGTAATATTTAAATTATTATTATAATTTTAAGATTAAGTTTGTTTCTAATTTTTAGGAGTGATGATATTTGTCTTTTTCGATTGGACTGAGATTTTTTAATCGGTGAAATGTTTAGAATCTCAGTGTTTTATTATAATATTTTCCTGCTTTATTAAGGCTGAAATTGTTTTCGGAGTTATGAACTTTTATCATCGGTAGGAATAAAAGGGAAGTTGGTGAAAAATCTCCGATCAAAATATTTCTTTGGGTTCACTCTCTACCCACAAAATTATGGTACTATGTCATACAAAATGTGGTACACTTCATGTGGAAATGTGGTACACTTCATGTGGAAATGTGATACTAAAAAAGTACACAGGGACTGAACACAAAAAAAATCGACGGCTGGGAACTGAAGACCAATTTCCCGAAGAATAAACGTGTTCGATAATTAGAATGGTAATATATTGATTTTGATCAGCTTACGTATTATTACTGTGTGTTTGGATATATAAAAAATGAGATTTGTAATTGGATTTGGATTTGAAGTTAACGGAATTATAATTCAATTTTTTTTGGGTGTTTTGCTAAAATTTAAAATGTAGGTTGGAAATTGATTTGAAAATTTAAAAATAATATTTTATATTAAAAAAATTTCGTATTGTTTATTTTTTAAAAAAATTATTAATAGTGTTTCTATAAATAATCATTTATTTTTTTTATCAAAAACAAAAAAATTATTTTTAGCATATAACAAATATTTTTATTAACTATTTTTTAAAAAATGAAAAAATATTAAATTTATCAAAATGAAATTAAAATAAAGTTATCAAATTTTGATAGATCTAGTTTTTAGTATTAAAAAGAATAAAATATTTTTTTAAAGAAAAAATGATTTATAAAATTTTTAAAATATAAAAAATTCTATTTGATTTTCTATACAAATATTTATTATATAACAGTGTGAATTGATAATATAGATTTTGAATAAGTAGTATTTTGTAAATTTTTTTTAAAAAGACTTAAAATTTATAAGTAAGTAATATAAATTTAATAATAAAAAAATATTTATTTTTTAAATCAAATCTACTATATCAATTTATTGAGACGACGGTGCGATTACAACTGAATGAAAGAACATGAACAATAAAGTTTGGGGATGAACCCAGGAAGTGGAACTAGCATAATAATGAACTACTCGAGCTAGCTCGCGAGCAACTACATTCGTTTGTAGTCGAATAGACTTCGGCTCTTGTTGTAGAATCTGATCAGATGCTCGAATGAGATTTCCAAATTCAGAGATATCTAGTCTGCTTACCCGAACAGCATCATTCACAATTTTAGCATCAACTTCAAAGAACACCTGATGCATGTCAAGATTACGGACCCATGAAAGAGCTTCCAACAAACCAATTACGTCGGCTTCTCTTATCGCCGAGATCCTTCGAATATCATAGTCCTGCATGTTACAAACTCTCCATTGTCACCCCTCATTTGTTAAAAACTTGCCAGTTATTCTCAAAATCAATGTTACACATAGCACACAAACCAGTCATACCAATACCTTTGTGCTGGACATTTATTTAGCCAAGTCGGTAAGAGTTTCCAGTTTCGACCAATCCCCTTCGACTGGTTCGGGATTCTGTTCAAAAAAGTCTATAGCAACGCAATATCCCGATTTCACCATATAAATCCCATATTTTTAATAATGCTAGTTCCGACTGTCGACCAAACCAGACCCTTGTACAGGAATACTGCAGATTTCAATGCTATCTCAGGTTCAGAAGAGTTCATCTAGTAATTCAGTATCACAAGCTCTCATCCCAGGAATCATCAAATCACATACTATAATATCTTGCAAGTCCGGATTCATAGGAATTTCAACACGAAAATTATTTGCATATCTCAACCAAGGGTCGCGCCATACATTTATATGAGTCACGGTCCCAACCTTCCATCGAATGCCTTTTGCCAACACCACTCGCGAACACCAAATGCTCCGCCATGTGTAACTAGGGTTATTCCCCAAGTTAGCATTTAAAAACTCCCCTCCGAAAAGTACTTCGCTTTGAGAATTCTACAAATAAGAACACTTGAGTTAGAAATGCAATTTCAACTATTTTTGCAAAGCAAAGCATTGGAGTTGTCTAAAACCGAGCCTCATAATCCTTTCTCGCACTCATTTGATACCAACTCATCCACTTGATTCATTTATTCGCATTCTGTCCAGAATCCCACCAATACCTATTCATCATTTTCTGCAATTTGTCAAGCAAGAAATTAGGCAATAAAAATGAGTCATACGGTACGAGGGAATAGCTTGCACAACTGATTTCACAAGTATTTCTCTTCCTGCTCGTGAAAGGAATTTACCCCTCCAGGCTCCATGTATGTATTCTATTCCACACTTGATCCTTTATATGGTTAAAAATGGCCCTCTTCCTTCTACCAATGAGAGAAGGAAGACCCAAATACCTTCTCATATTCAACGGATGGGCCCACCCCCATAATCTGCATAACCTCTGCACGTCTCGTATTTCCAACATTACTACTTAACAGTACCCCTGACTCAGAGAAATTCACCACCTGGTCCGAGGCTAATTCATAGTCATGTAGTAAACCTTTCAAAACCGAGCTATCAATAGATGTGGCATGACAGAACAATATGCTATCGTCCGCAAACATGAGGTGGGATATAGATGGTTTGCCAACACTTTTTCATTATCCTATGTATCACGTTGCATAAAGAAATATGTCTCCAATCCTTCATAGAAACCGGCTCATCACATTTCGGGACCAGAACAATATTTGTTCACCGAGAGACACATGGAAAGCCTGATGATTTAACCAATAAGAGCAGGCCCAAAAAACCTCATCGCCAATCAAGCTCCAGAACCTCTAATAAAAAGCAAGGTTTAGCATGGTTAAAACCATCCGGCCCTGGCAATTTATCAGGGTATATTAGTGATCGCCGGTTGAAACTCATCCATGGAGTAAGGCTGCAGTAACACCTGGTCCATCTCATCCATTACTCGCGGGGCAATTTTAGATACCAATGGTTCCACCACACATTCATCTCGCCAACATATTTCAGCAAAATAATCACTCAGCACAACACAAATTCCATCCTTATCCTCATGCGAGATACCTCTATCATCTTGTAACTTTGCAATCCAATTCTTCTTTTTCCTTCTCGAGGTAGTCACATGGAAAAAAAACGGGTATTGCTATCACCGTCCTTAAACCAGAAATTTTTGCTCGTTGTTTCCGATACGTCTCCTCTAACATTAGTAGTTGAGCCAGATTATTTTTCACCTCACCTAGCTCACCGACAGAAATCGGATTATCCTTTGGTTGTTGCTTCTCGATGCGCTCATTATAGTATTTAATCTTCTTTTGATTCTCTTTATTCATGTTCTTACCCCAATTCTCCAACTCATCAGCACACAATGTAGGCCTACTAATAAGAACCTATCCGGAATACCGATTACAAGACAAACGCACCTTATCCTCCAAACGCTGCTCTTGAAACCAACGGTTCTCAAAATGGAAATGAGTTCGAAAATAATGACTTTCGGTAACCTGAGTTTCAAGCACCAAAGGAGAGTGATCTGATATCGGGGCCGTCACATTTGATACACGAGCATTTGGAAAAATCATGAGTTGGAGAATTGGGGTAAGAACATATCATGCAAATCACACTCCTGAACCACCTCTCTGAAACCCCGAATACACCAGCTAGGATGTTCGTTACGCCCCTTCTTCTCATCCTGATTGATTTTAAAAATCGTTAAAATCACCAATGAAACACCACGACATGGAATACTTCACATGAGACCTAACTAGCTCACGTATCACCAGAACTGCCTGAGGATGGCCGAACCCTCGACAGTTCCAACTGAGGACGATCATGGTTCCCAGAGAACATGCTGTTAAAAAAGATTTGTTTGAGGATTTTACAACCAGTCTCAATTATGAATTTAAGATAATTCTTATTCCTGTTAGGTCCATAACACCCAGGTATCCAAATGGATGGATGGAAATGGTACTCGAAAAATAGTATAAACAACCTAAGGATTGTACGTTAAATGCCCATTTCCAAGAAATTGGAGTATATCCATGGAGACAAAGTTATCTCGGACACAGCACACAATAAATACCTATTTACACTCGCCAAAAACCTCTCCACGTGTTACTGTCATCTTGGTTGGCTTCGCATATACGTTGCGGAATTCTTGCAGGAACATTGTACATTTACAAGAAATAAGGGGGATTAATTTGTGAGATATTAACCAATTGTTATGAGGTCGCGATCTTCTTGTTTTCTGCAGAAGAAAATCATGCACGTAAAGTAAACTCATTGCATTACAGAAAGGGGAATCCCTACATCAGAGTTATAGGTAAGAATGACAATCCATAAGAGTAAAAACAGAATGGCCCGAAATTGAAATAATCTCCATTCAGAAAATATATTCAAAAATATTTCAAAACCGAATGAACCCACTACGACCCCTCCTAAATTTGTCACATATACATTATATAATGTAAGTCCGTATTACCCCACGGCATGACACCCAAAAAAATCGTATTTGCAGTCAGAAAACTGCCACTGTATTAGTAGCATTTGCATTTTATTGTTGCCACTAGTTGATACTCGGCATTATCTTCTGTTGTATACCGTCATGTAATCTGTTCAAAACCACCTGCAATAAATTCAATATCAAGTGTTTTATTTACTGATACAAGTCTTTGCCCAATCAATATCAACTGCCAAATGTTCAATATAGAATAGCACAATCGATTTGAGGCCATCTCAATTATCTCATGGCAACGTGTGCGTGAAAATATATTCTTGCACCATTGTCAGCTGGCTTGAGTTTTGGCGATTTCTCAAGCACAATTACTGGTGGATTCTTAATATTGTATTTTTGCAACAGTGAAACAAATCCCTGCTCCGAAGTGAAATGGCCATCTCACTCAGATCAATCGTGTCCAACTATAAAATGTCACGGGATTTTTTATCTGTAAGGTTGAGCAGCTTTATAAAATTTGTAAGAGTTGCAAACTTATTCATATTGAGTTAAGCTTCACAAGGCAAAACAGTAGTTAAGATAGCTACAAATCCATGCATATCAAGTTAATGGTAGAAAAAGTATAAGCATCACAAATATAGATATAAAAACATCGCATTTCATCTTCAAAACAAAAAAAACATCGCATTTCAGAAGCATACCATCAAATTAACTTTAGGTAGGAAGCAGTGGTTGTCTTTCATCGGGTACACGGTGGCTAGCCTGAATAAATCAAAACGAAAATGATGAATTGTGCAGTTAAAAAAGCATACACAAATGCATATTTAAGAGTGATGACAAACCGTACCTCCTCATTTGCACCGGCAGCCATATTTATAAAGGATGACTCCCTTGACCTGACAGGAACCAGAGAAATAAAGATCCGTTACAATAGTATGTCGATGATGCAAAAAAATAGTTACAGGAAAAACAGTAAGAATTTAAGAGCTATTATATCATGAAATTCTGTAAATTCAAAATCACAACTCAAAATAATGAGAAGTGACAAAAGCACGATTCCATTAATCAAGTCGCTGGATCAAACCAGCCTTGAATCAAAATCCAGATTTTTGCTTCAGGGAATTGACAACAGCATATCAAATTAGCGCAGATGTAATGACATCCATACAATCAATAGGAAACCAAGCTTAATCAAAAGTTAATTAATTCATTAAATTTGGAACTAGAGAGACGCTGTAAAGTTATTTATAATTCGGAGAAACTATGAAATAGTGTGCATCTATTGTCGTAAATTATGACACTTGAAATCAGATGATCATTGAATCCTGTTGGAAGTGTTCTCACTTCTAAATTAATAAGGAAAAAGTAATGAAGAATAAATAGCATTTTATGCGTGCAGTAATGTCATAAAAGACACAATTACCTATGGTTATCCTGAATGTCCAATTTTTCGTGCATCCCATTTTGTTGGTCCTCCTTGGCCTTTGAGAGAGGCGAAAAGAACTGACAAACATAAGAAACCACAAGGTAAGCACCAACATACTTTTACATAATAAACAGATGCTTCTCTGAGTGATAATACCTGGTGCATTGAGATGAAAACCACCGAAATACCCAACATAAAGTTTATTGTTAAAGTATGGCCAAACATAACAGCAGATGCTATGCCGGTAAATATTGTAGCTACGGTTGACGAATACTTCTTCAAAATTGTATCTGTTAACATTTTGCAACAGGAATTCACTTATCATATGAGACTCTGACAACAGGAAGCGGAATGGGAAAATCGTACATAGTACAAATCCACGATAAAGAAACTAAATCGCCAATTCTCATAATTAAATTCTTATTCTCACCAGCATATTTGAAGAAAAATGAGGATAAAATTCCTTGTGCGGCATTGTTACATATTAAAAGCATGGTAGCTTTTGAATGTCCCTCAAGTATATCTAAGCTGTTGGGACCTGAAATATGAAAATATTTATCAAGAAAACTCTGTTATCACCTTAATTCAAGTGGCAAGCACAATGCGAACAATTTATATGCCATGTAAGCTTGTGCTTATGCCATAATATGACAACAAAACTCAGAATTTGATAAATGATTGAAAAGAAAAGGCAAAAATGAAAAAAGTAGAATTTTGCACCTAGTACCTTTAAAAATTGCAGATCCAAGAATAGCAAGGAAGTTGAATATAGCTCCATACCCATACAAAAACAAATTCTACAAACCAAATAAATCATAAGCACTGACAAAAATAACTCAGTAAATGTCTTTACGACCAATATAAATAAAAAATCCTCAACCAGGAGATGTAAGAGGCTAATTAATTAGTCAACTTTTCCAAGTACCATACGAAAAATAGCAAAAATTAGTTACATTCAACTACATCATCCAAACAAAATAACAAGCAAAACAAATTTCTTCCAATTTACAGACATTGTCAAAAAGTGCAGAATCATTTTTAACAATTTACTATTGTGCATCGATGGCTGCATTGGGCATGACACAGCAAGTAGCTATTGGGAAAGAGGCAACCAATGAGTCACTTCGAAGAACAAAACTCTGCTCACACTTTGAGCGCCCAAAGTAAAAAAGAAAGGAAAGTGGATGGAGGGTGGTGGCCAACACGTGCATAAAAAGGGGAAAGAGAGGGAGCATATGAAAAATAGAATCATAAACAGCAAGTTTAAGTGATATAACACAAAAGCTTGCCAAATTGGTGCAGTCAAATCACCTGAAGATAAATACTGGTATCATATTGGCTTTTCAAGGCATATTCATTGAACACTGAGGCCATGGAAGGAACTGTCACCTGCAAACTTGCAATATTCAGCTTCTATTGTAGAAAACTAATCTATTGATAGCCCAAAGGAATAAACATTCAAAGACAATTAAACTGCACGGATACATATCTAGCATTTCATAAATGCAATCATAAGTAGACACCATAAATCACTTACAAAAATCAGAGTATATACATATGCAACAGTTGTAACTGGAACACCCAAGGCAGCAGCTCCCTCAGGTGAGGTTCGAAGTTGATTTATGGTGATTCCAATAAGCAACAAAGCAAGAGCCTCCCACTGTTATATAACAATATATTAGTACCGAGAAATTCACATGTAATTATACAAATCCACAAAATGACAAAAGAAATAAAACTTATCATGCGGTGGTCGACGAATACAAACAGGCACGCAGAGACAAAAAATAGGTTTCACGTATCCACGTAATATGATCAAATTCACTCTGTTATATCAATATAAATGGAACTAACCTGAATAACTGAAAATCGACGTTTCATTACAATCTTCAGAAGAACAGCAATTACCAAAACCTATGAAACAACAATAAAAATGTTATTAAACACTAATAACAAACATGAGATATGAAAACAAATTAACAGCACCAACAGCTTCCTGCTGTGGCACCATCCCCCTATACACGAGAGAGAAACAAAATTTGAGTACCTGTCCTCCCAATGTATCAACAAAGACAAAATAACATGAACAGTAAAAATTATATATCAAAATGAAGATAAAAATATGCACTGGTTTGTAGTGTCAGTAAGAACAATTGCTATGCTAGTTATCTGATCGGCAAAGAAGAGGGGAAAGGCCACGAAACAAAAATTCCAGCAGCCTACTGACAGTAATTAAGACAACAAAGCTTTGGAAAAAGAGCCAAGTTGTAATTTTTTAAAGAGGCTGAGATCAAACATGAGATGATAAATGATCGGTAACATCTTCTCCTGAATCCTGATATGATATTTTCCCCCATGAACTGTGGTAATAGCTAAAAAAAGATCGTAATGAATTTCCTGCCAACAATGACTAAGTAAGTATTCAAGAGGACAAATTCACACACGTGATCTTCCGATGCATAGAATGCAAAAAAGATGAAGGATTTCACATACGATAAGAAACAAGATATAAATATGCATATAAGCTGGAATAGTAATACCTTTAGATTGCTCAGCATTTTTACAGTTGCAGGGTTGAAATATAACTGGGAAAACCAAACAAAAATCATCAGTTTCACAAGATTAGAATCGTTAGGAAGCAACAGGAACTCGATGTCTAATAACACCAACAAAATTATGTCAGAACTCAGAAGGAGAGGTTAAACTCAGGGAAGCTCTTAAACTGTCAGTGATTGGTCATGCTTATCAGATATCAATTTAGAAAAATATAGCCCGGTCGCTATATGATTGCATGAACGAAAGGTTACTTTCAAGTGTGATTTCATCCTGAAGGTCTCGAAATGTATAGTTCCTCGTTAAATTTTGCATCCATGGACTTTGATTTATTGCCGATCACTAGCTGTACTCTACCTTAATGTCCAAATTATTTAATTGTAACAAGGTTGAGTGCACATATCTTTCCCTCGAGATAGTAAATTGAAAGCAGAAGTATACAAATCAATAGACTTGGAGGAAGTGACCTTAGAATGGACCTGTTTTATAATGTTAAGATGAAAGAAAGGCACTTACACAGAATGGAAATATATACATTTGAAGGCCTAGTTATGTATATGTATTTGAAAATATAATGATTCTATTCAGAAGGAAATCCTATACTAGGTTACTAGTCAGATGCATCCACTAGCTGACAAACCTTGTCAACGTGACAAAAACTCCACAAAACCCTCGGGAAGTCCCTTCAGATCTAAACTCATAGTCCCAAATAAATCTTCATTATAGGTACAGATATCACTTTTACCAGCCTAAAATCTAAATAGAGTAAGTCATGTGTCAACACCGTTATTATATTTCAAAGCTCTCCATTTTGTTGGTATTCAATAATTTAAGCAGCTAGCCTAATAAGTTAAAGAAAAATTAAATATACAAATCATACCTGCATAATGAACTTCAGATAGTTATTTATAGCATAAAGAAGAGCTGGAACTGCAAGAAGCACATTGCTGCGAGCAGCCTGCAGAAAATGATAAAAATTATTCCACCAACAAGAGGAAGAATTATGATAGAAGTAAATCCCTTACCCACTGGTACTACATTATCCTCCATTCAAATACGGAACATATATAATTATCGGACAACATTCAAACCAATTCCTTAAAACGATTAAGTTCCAAATGCAGGACCAAAATGGAAACATTTTCCATGATTGACACAGTATTACCTCATGGATGTTTCTAATTAAGCACGCCTACACAACTAACCTCTGAAACAAACACAAACAGAACTTTGACAGACAGAATCGCTATACAGGATTCAGACGAATGCATTCAAATACTGCAGCTCAAACAGCAGGACTAAAAGGGGGAGACAATTTCTATAATAGACACAAAATTACTGCATGAACGCTGATACTTATGCAATCTATTACCGAATTTAAGAAAACAAACATGAGTAGATAAATGATGCCTGGAACTTTTTTCAATGGGATAACCAAATGTAGGGTAAAACAATAGCTTTTATCATCCAAAACAGAAGGATGAAGTCAGAACAATTCTTCTGATGACTAGGAAATAATTGATCCATTTTCAGAGGTCACATATGTGATACTGTTGTTGATGGAGCAACTATGAATGCTTTAATCAAGTAGTGAGGAGATTGATATATTGGGCACCAAGTCTCGTTTTGCAAGCCCGTGAATAGGACCATTTTGCTTCAAATATTTAGTTACGCAGATTTACCATTACCCAGAGAGGAACAGCTTAAAAGTCATGGACATTAGCAACTGAACCCAAGACAATAGCAATGGTAAAATTGAAGATCAGGGATTAGATGAACTTTGAAGAAAAGTGAACATTGAAAATTTACCAAAACTTAACTAAGACATCACTCTTTTCTGATAAAATAAAAGTGGATGCCATTATTAGTCAGAAGAAAATGCCATATTGGCATATAAAGGCACCTGAATAAACGTGGAAATTGAAAGAAGTGGTTTCTCACCAACCTTCTGCCGCCTAGCCTGCAGGAAAAAATTCAAAAGTATTCCTTTTAAATGTAATTTTTGCTTCTCAAAAAACATTAAATCATCCCTTTACACACTACTGGCCCCAATCTACCTCTAATTCTGCTGAATATCGTTTGAAGATATAATAACTAAGCAAAAAAAAAAATTTGCCATCCTAAAATGGGAATGAGAACTGAAAAGAGTCACTCAAAGAAATTTATCCAATAGCATTTGGCAATGAAAAAAACCATTAATTTTCTCTATGAATTAATTGAGATATGTTAAAAGAAAAAGATCCACGCTAAAAAATTCAATATGTTTTTTCAAACTTAAAACCTCTTGCCTTTCTACTGTGATCTTAATTGCAAAACAACAGAGCTTTAGTTTATCAACCCCAATAGTCAACTGTAGTCGTATTTTTCAGAAATTTCAAGCACCATGACTTATCAGCTTAAGGGTTTCAGTGTTCATCGTCTGGAAGAGGATGAGAAGCGGTGGTAGATATATCTGGAAAAGAAACATTTTTTTCTTTCCCATTTAAGTGAGTATTGTTGAATGTACAATATCAGTGTAAACAAGTGAATGTAACAAAACCGCACCAAATATAGGTAGCAATCAAGTTGGGCACATAGGATTGTGAGAGACCCCAATTCATGATTGATGCAATTTTTCTCATCTCTAAACATTCCAACCAATTTGATGCCCCAACTTGGGTCTACTCAGCTCATAATCTCATTCATGCAATTGCAATACAACATTGAATTCTTCTCACTTTTTTACTAAGCACATTTATAAATGTTCCACTTGCACGAGTCATTGATGTGGGAGGACATATGAAAGGGGATTCAAAATTTCATCAGCAGAAAATGAAGGAAAGAAAGTACCTGTAATACAAGCATTAGAATTGCAAAGATAACTTTTGCAATCTCCGTCAAAAAATTGACACTAATAGGGCTAAACAAGAACTTTCCATCCACCTTTGACGTATAAACCAAAATGGGCTGGAAGAAATGAAGACCGATCAGAATAAAAACAATAAGAACATGGTATGTTTCTTCATAGTAATATTAGTAAAGGAAAGCTTACAAAATTTTCTATAGACTAATAAATTATTAGAACCAAATCAACTATGTCTGCTAAATGCATGACTTATTTAGACTCTCCGTTAGAAATTTTTGCACAATAAGCCGAACAAATAGAGAAACTCCATAAGCCCATACCTGGAAACCAACGAGAACACAATCCCCACCAACCAATAGGATATTAAGGGCCCGTTGCTTTGACGAAACCTTGATCCTGTGTTTATCATAGGCTCGTGAAACAGACTTGGTAGACGGAGAGACCAGCTTGGAATGACAGACACTGCACTCTATCATCCCGTTTTTCATCAGCCAAAACCCCCAGCAGTATCAGGGTGTGAAAAATTTATCTATAAAACAAAAAACAAAAGAACACATCAAAATCTTATTCTCTTCATGCACATTTTTGCTTAGTATAATCTAACAGACCAGAAGAGCACAAACTTGATTGGTATGGGTAAAATTCAATTTTTACCCCCGAAAAGGTAAGGTGGCGAGCATCTGTATAACAATATAAGCAAGCACTGTACAAAACCTGTGGGGGTTCAAACCACGACTCAAAGGTACGCAAATATAGGCAGACAGTAAGTATCCGATTTTGCAATCAAACTCCTGAATCATTAGTCATCATGACAAAGCATTCCGATGTACATAAAGAAATAAAAGAACTAACATTGGCTACATCAGACAGGTGGCAATACGTTACACGGCATTGAAACAAAACCAGATCTTACCAGGAAATTCAAAGTTGCAGTTTTTCTAGCTTGAAGCAATAGTTGAACGTTAAGTGAAATAAATTTTGACAGGAGAACAATAGAAATCACCAAAGCAGAAGCAAAAGTGTGATAGTCGTAACTGATACCAATCGATCTGTCAACAATTGGGGGGTCGGTCATTGAAAATCGTGATATTAGTCAAACACATACACCACATAACCTAGTAGGCAGCAACAATACCTCCGACACGAAAATTGAATCGTCGGGATGAGCAGTGATTTCCAACGTGGCGGCTGCCGTAATGACAACCAGATCCGGCGGAGGAGATCTCAGAGGTCCAAATGCAGAGAATTCAGGAGGCGATGGAACACGTTTTGGTATTTTAAGAGGATCAACCACTACTAATGGAACGGGCTGGATCTTAGATTTACAACATGATTTTTAATTTTTTATATTCATTAGTTACTTGATTTCTTAATAAGATAATAGTAATTATTATTAATTAATATTTTATATTCATTAGTTACTTGATTTCCTAAAAATATATTAATTATCTAAATTCAAGTTATGTTTGCAGCATACTATTTAAAAATTAATTGTCTGATAAACAATTTATGTAATTATATATTGCAATTTAATAGTTACTTCATCAAATGAAGTTTGGAAAAAGATACTTGTCTTTAAATTAATAATGTCTTTGTTTGAAAAAACTTCTGACGTTGTTTTCGTCATTTAATAAGATTTTTTTTCAAGTAATTATGAGTTATTATTAATCCATAAATATCAGAAAGTTAAAATCTTATAAAAATTAATGCTTGAAATACTTCTTAACGATGTTTCATTGGTAATATATTAATCGTATATCAAATAGTCAATATCTTGAGAGTGAATAGTTTTTAATATCGGTAGTATTGTTGTCTCGTCAAAACATGGATTATTTGATCAAATTTTATGATAGCAACTTTACGAACTCAAGTGTTTCCGAATTTCGTTTTTCATCTTTTCATTTCATTTACATACAGTAATAAATTATAGATATACACATTTATAGATACACATATATACTATAGATGGCGGATTTAGTGTAGGGCGAATGGGGGAAGATGTTTTATTTTTTAAAATATATATTAATTAATGAGATATTTAATATATAATTAAATGATCCCTCCAAATGATTGAAAATTGTGTGTATCTCGATGACAGATAAACTTTATACATGTATAACACCCAGTTTTAATATCTTTTATAACACCCCAAAAGTTTTGAGGTATTTATTCAAAATTTAATTAATGAATTTAAATAAATAAAATATAAACAATATATATATATATATATGTATAATAATACGAATAATGAAAAAATATTAAATATAAATAAAATAATAATAATAAGTACACTAAAATTCATGAAATATCACAATAATTGGTTATTTTTTGGACGATGTTTTCTCTCTTCTAGTATATTTAAAACTACAAAAAATCAATTCAAAATATATTAAAAAGTCGTGAAATGTTATTATAATTGTGTACCCTATTAATTTTTGGACAATATTTTTATTTTTCCATATATCAGAAAATACATTGAAATACACTAAAAGACTCAATATTAGTGTTTGACTTGTTATAACTATAAATAAATCCATTGTATTCTTTCACCATGTAATCAAAGACTTAACTCTCTATTTTCTTATGATTTATTGTAATTTTCAGATACATTATTTCAGGACTCCAAATAAAAGAAAAATTTAGAAAATGAAAATATTGGCGTAGCAAAATCGTAAAATTTCTATTGAATTAGTATTTTGTTGTCTTTTGAAAGTCAAGAATTGTATAGTACTCTTCTGCTATTGTAAATATAAAATGATAACGATGATATTAATATCATCCCACATCTCCTATCCTAATTTGTTTCCCCTTTATTTCCCAGAGCCTACTTTATTTTCTATTAAATTGTAATGCTCTAAATATCTAAATTATTTATTTATTAAAAATCTTTAACTTATTTTTTTCTTTTCTCTTTTAATCTTTTGTACCTATGATATTATACATAGGTATTTATAAATATCATATTGCCAAACATACTCACTTATTCGATAATTATATCTACACTTACTGTTTAGAGCTTATCGTGACTTTGATTGGTGTTAAAAGAAAACATGAATCGATAACACTTTCTTGTTTTTCTACAAATATTAAAATTGTAAATCATTAAATTATTTATATATACAAATTTATGATACATATATTATACAATGTTATCACCTCATCATATATTCAATGAAGAAAACATTTTTTCCCTAAGAAATAAATAAGTAAAATAAATTTATTTTGTTTAAGGTATTTCATGTTGTTTTAACATAAACTAAACTATTATTTTGTTTGTGATTTTCATATCTGTTTCAATGCAATTCACATGTTGAAATAAAATACATGCATATTCGAAAAATATTAGTGAAAATAGAGACCATGTGAATTTAATCAAAACAAAATATGACTAGTTATGATATTCGACATACAATTCGATTATATTATATGATACTAACACATTGTATATTTGTTCCGTGCTTGTATAATTTTTGAAATTATTTTAATCATTTTTTTTAAATTATTTTGATTTATATATATATAAGAATAATCAAAATTGTAAAATAGAAAACAATCATTAATATATAAATATAATTTATTTGTTTATATGTTTTTTTTTAATAAAAATGTCCATTATTTGGCGTAAGGTGGGTGTCGGTGAACTTGACCTGCACCTAAGTCATAGGCTTGCTTGATTCCAAATCCAGCTAGCAGCTCAACATCCTGACCATCCATTTAAACGCATATCTACCGTCCATTGCAACATTTTCATTATTATACTTCTATTTTCAAGAAAGCGACACCTCTCCAAACTCTACCTGCCTTCAAAAACCACTTCAAGCTTCATCTCCTCCATCGGGGAGAAGAATTCGATTGTTTTTCGCTGCATTGAGGATGGGTAACAGAGGGTTTGCAGCGATCTTGGTTGCGTTGATGGTGGTTCATTGTGCTTGCATGGTGACTGCGGAAGACGAGATTATAGTGAAGAAGATCGGCGGGAAGAGAGTGTGCCGCCAGGGATGGGAATGTGAGGGGTTCTCGGAGCACTGTTGCAATGAAACCATTTCCAAGTTCTTTCAGACCTACCAGTTCGAGAATCTCTTCTCCAAGAGGAATTCTCCCGTCGCTCACGCAGTTGGGTTCTGGGACTACAGATCTTTCATCCTGGCTTCCTCCGTTTATCAGCCGTTAGGGTTTGGCACCACTGGTGGGAAGCTTATGCAAATGAAGGAAGTCGCTGCTTTTCTTGGCCACGTCGGCGCTAAGACTTCCTGTGAGCTTTCGCTATTCTCTCATTTATTTTTACTATGCCGATTAGTTTCTTCGGCTGGATCGGTTTAGTTTCTCCCTATATTTAGTTTTTCCATCTGGCATTTTACTCAATTTTTCATATGTTGCCGTACTCGCTGTTGATTGGGGTGACTTAAAAATCTTTTTTTCCCTTGCTTTTTGTGTGTGTGTTGAGTGAAAATTTCACGTTGGTTCTGGTGTGCTTTTCAAAAGAAACAGTATTCCAGATCTTGCCTAGGAAACTGATCTGGAACTTACTGAAAGCTTAATTTTCGTCATAAAAATCAAGTCAAGTTATCGAATTCTTTTGAGTAAGATGGGTAAAACTAAAATTGAAGTAATGTTTCCTCTAATGCAACCCGGATCTAAATATTCTCGAAGCTTTTTATTGTCCCAACAATTAGTGGTAACGCAATGTCCAAAATAAAGAATGATACTTTGAGCAGCGGACTGATGGGATGGATCAGGAGCAGTGAGTTTTGATATGTTATTTTTTTATAACCAAGTGAGTTTCTCCCCCAAAATACATTTATTTACCCTGCCTTCCATCAGCTGTCTACTAATTCCTGTTTTTCAGTCCATTCAGATTCAATTTATTTCTCGAGCGAACGAATCGAGCTTTTCTCTTTTATAGTTCTAAAGTTTTGTTAAACATTTTATGTGGTGCTAGATCTTCTTTATTATTAATAATAGTTTTCTAATAACAATGATGCAAAAATGTTTGATCAGATTCTTTGTTTCAGTTTGTGTTTGAGTCCAAAACTTCTTTGGAGAAAAAGCCTAGGAAAATTGTAGTAAGAGAAGGATACGTGAAGGAAGTTTTGTGCCGTTACATGTTAACAAAATGTTCATGAAATTTTGTTAACATGTAACGGCACATGTTTTTATATATTATCCAAGGACTCAAGGCTGATTTTGCTTGAAATGATTTTTTCTTTTTCAATTTTCCCATTTGCCAGAAAAATCTCAATTCCAAACATCGTAGTGTATTGAATCCTTTTCACTTTAGTTTTAGACTCTAATACCATTCTTTAATAGTTGGTTTAGTTTTTGTTTGCGTTAAGAATAATTTTTAGAATTTGTTGACACATATATGCGTAACATAAAATAAAAAGCTTCCTCTATGTAGTGGCCATACTTACTCATGGCTAAGCGGATTAAGTAACTGAACCTGAAAACTGATAACACAACGGATATGCATCTCAGGACGTTCGAGTTCACTGGAAAGGATAATGGACGAATACGACTATGGATGTCTGAATTGATGGCTGTCCTAATTTCTTGTATTTCAGTGAAAAATATAAAAAATAAGCACATTGGATGCAACTCATATTGTATAAAAGGATATACTCTTGTTTACTCAATGTAAATATCTTTTTGATGCATTGCCTTTGTATGGTAATAGTCATGAAAAGTATGATGCAGGTGGTTATGGAGTGGCCACGGGTGGACCACTGGCCTGGGGCCTATGCTACAATAAGGAAATGAGTCCTAGTCAAGATTACTGTGACGAGTTCTTTAAATATGAGTATCCGTGTGCTCCTGGAGCACAATACCATGGTCGTGGTGCTATTCCAGTCTACTGGTATGGATCTTTTCATTTTCTCCATTCGTTCTATAGTTCTTGAAGCTGACAACCGGCTTAATGGCTTTGTTTTTTACGTGGCTGTTGGATTTTGTCACACCTAAATGATGACAGTATTGTTGCTACAACGGTGAGGGGTGCCATGCTAAACTTATTCTGAACAATCATGTTTTGGAAGCTTATTTAAACATGAGCTTTAGAATTTTGGTTGGAAAAGACATAAATATATGAACAAACACGATCGCTTATTTAACGGAAAACACAAACATTTTAAAGCTGATCAAAATTATCAAACACTTTATATATTTTACAACCTCATTTTTTTATCGTCGTTCGAAATGTTTAAAGGGATTATGAACTTTACCTGACAATTAGGAGTTGAATCTATGAGCATTTTCTATTATCTCCGAATTCCTCTCCGTTGAGCCAATGAACACGGGAGATTAACTCTTCGAGTCATCGATTCTCTTTCTTAGCCTGTGACCAATATTAACACGAATAGTCATGGTTGTCAGGTCCTGGGCCCACATGCATGCCTGAGCCTGCACAATGGGCTCTATTAGCAACGGTTGCAGATGCATCTTTCCTTTGCAAATGATTGATTCAAAATAAGAAAGAGTATGTTACGTGGTTTAAGTCGTTTGTGTATCTTTCACAATCAGAAGGGGCGGTTATTGCAGTAGCTCCCATCCATACCTCATTTGGAATGGAATACATAATTTGCAGTTGCCCTTTTGATCCTTGTTTTTATTTTTGTATCTAATGCGGGTTTCAGAACTCTCTCCAGCATGAATTTAAATATATTTTAAATTCTGTTTAAAAGATCATGTAAATGATAGTTAATAAGAAGTGCATCTTTTCTTGTTTTCAGGAACTATAATTATGGAAAGCTAGGTAAGGATATCAAGGTAGATTTGTTGAACCATCCTGAATACCTCGAACAAAATGCTACAACAGCCTTCATGGCTGCGATGTCGATGTGGATGACCTCGAAGAAAAAGGGACAACCTTCAGCACACGATGTGTTTGTCGGAAACTGGAAACCAACCAAAAATGACACAATGGAGAAACGAGTTCCTGGGTTTGGTGCAACGATGAATATTTTGTACGGTGATCTTGTCTGTGGGCAAGGTGAGATTGATCCGATGAATGTTTGCATATCTCACTACCAATATTACCTCGACTTGATGGGAGTTGGACGAGAGGAGGCAGGCCCTCACGAAGTACTTTCTTGTGGCGAGCAGATCGCCTTTAACCCAACCTATAAGTCATCTTCTTGAATGAAATGTTTATATTGTTCGTCTGTAAGTAAGTTGAGCAACATGTTCCTATAAGTTGCTGTTTGGTTTTTTACAGGTATTGAAAATGCAAGTCTGTTCTTTGTTGAATGTGTTTTTGAGTTAAAGATTTGTTTATTGAAATGTATCTTTTGATATGTATACCTTCCAGACATTGGCCAATAATCAATTTATATTTGTTTTACGTCTGCTATATTCCTGGCATTTCAAAAAATCATCCCACGACACTTCAATCAAATTTGTTGAAGATTTGCAAAAAAATTATTCAGGTTATAACATAGCCCGAATAAAGTTGTATTGATTAACAACCATAAGGAATTGTTGCTCAAGAGTCCGAATTTGGAATCAAGATAACCCCACCAATACAGCAATGTAATATATCTACGGTATATGTTGGCCACGTTAATAGTAGAAATTCTCTTACCAATCCTTTTTTCGGATAAACTTGTAGGTTTGTCGGTGCTATTTAACTGACTTTGATGATTGGTTTGAAGGTTATATTATTAGTCCTAGAACTTACCTGCGATTTTCCACATAAGAATATATAGCTACCATCGGAGAGTTTTATCGTCGTTAAAAAAACAATATTTATTAAATATAAATGTATGCCGACATTTGAATTATACCAAATACTGTAAAATACACGTATTAATGCAATCGAATATGAATATTAATGAATTTGGATTTTACTAGTGAACATTTGCATGGGTAGTTCAGGCGTCGGTGGAGTTGTTTCCATGGTTGCTTCATTCCAAATCAAACGGCCTACCCACCATCTTCTTCATTTACCAGAGCTCATCTCCACCGTTCAATCACAATGTCTCAATTTCATGACAGCAATATCACATCTAACGCCACGCCTAAAGATACTTCGTGCATTTTATAATAATTAATCATCGGTTGTGCCTTCTTTTTCCGTTTCTTACTTCCAAAAAAAATCCTCGATAAAATACATATATACCAAGAATATTGTTGGTTTATTTCACTTTTTTGAGCAGCAATGATGATGGGTAACAGGAGAATTATGGTGGCATTGTTGATTCCGGCAATGGTGGTTTATTGTGCTTGCATGGTGAGTGGGGACGATGAGATCAAGGAGAAGAAAGTTGGTGGGAAGAGGATGTGTGATCAGGGATGGGAATGCAAGGGATTCTCAGCATACTGTTGCAATCAAACCATTTCCAAATTCTTTCAGACTTACCAGTTTGAGAATATCTTCTCCAAGAGGAATTCTCCCGTTGCTCACGCGGTTGGCTTTTGGGACTATAGATCTTTCATCTTGTCTGCCGCCGTTTATCAGCCGTTGGGCTTTGGAACCACTGGTGGCAAGCTCATGCAGATGAAGGAACTTGCCGCTTTTCTTGGCCATGTCGGCGCTAAAACTTCATGTTAGTCTTTTTTTGGTGAATCCAATTAGCAATTTAACATTTTCATGCTGGAGGTAGACTCATAAACTTATGATTACATGGTTAGAAAAAGGAAATTTCATATTTAGAAAAAAAAAATATTTTTTTTATATGAGCTCACCTTCTGTTCTTGGCTCGATCTTGATTATTGAACTACAAGTGAATTGTCGTTGGAGTTACTTGGGAACAGAGTGATTCCAGGGTTTGCCGTCCTGGCCGCTTCGCACGGGAACGGCCACTGCCGCGTCAAAGTTCCGGGCAAAAACGTTAGTTGTAGGTTATATGCTACATCCGTTGATTACGTAGCCCTTGGCTACTATATCTTTCCTGTTGCCTGTAGGCCAATCGACTGAAATATCAGTCTTGGCTACTTTACTGTTCGAAAAACCATGAATAGCATCTTTACTGCGAAATATATATTTTTTTTAGTTGCCTCAAACTATGAATTTTGGTACGAAAGGAGACAATCAATCAAAATCAACATTCTCCCGAGATTGTATTGATGGTTTATATAAAAAATTTTGTCTAGTATCTATCCATAAGGTCAATGTAAAAACAATTCTTGCTATGTAGTAGCAAAATTCAGTCATAACTAGGCAGATGAAGTGACAACATCCTTTGAACTATACCCGGGATCAACTCCCTGCAAATGCATGTGTACAACTTTTAAATGGTATAGACTGGATAGATTTGAAAAAAAAGTATATAGCAAAGCCGACACGTAATCATATCGTAGAGAGGATACAACTTTTCTTTCTCCTGCACTTCAAATTTATTTTGGACGAATGGCCTTTTGATTGCATTTTGCTTGTCCGTGAGTTGTGTATAGTAATTGGTGTAAACACCGTGATGCAGGTGGTTATGGAGTGGCCACGGGTGGACCGTTATCATGGGGGCTATGCTACAACAAGGAAATGAGTCCTAGTCAAGATTATTGTGACGACTTCTTCAAATATGAGTATCCGTGTTCTCCTGGAGCACAATACTATGGTCGGGGTGCTATTCCAGTCTACTGGTATTGGATATTTTCATTTTCTTGATTTTTCTCGTTCTCGTTGAAAGTTCCATATTAGGATACTTAGTTTCATCACCTGCAATTGGACTTTAAATTATTCCAAGATTATCTGATTTTTTGGTTTCTAGTTGCTATGACCATGAGGACTTCTGGATGAGCTCATTTTCTACTTATATTTATTTAAATAAGCTTTCAATGTGTTTAAGAAATATATCTATGCTGAATGTTTAACGGAAATCTTGTAGTTGATACATAAAATGCGAGATGCTGATGGTTTACTCCTTATTTAGCTAAAACCATCTCCTCCAAGTGTTATTTACATAATACACAAGGATCGTGTAAATGATAGTTGAGCTGAGTACATCATTGAAAACTGCATCTTTTCTTGTTTCAGGAACCATAACTATGGCAAAATAGGTAACGATATCAAGATAGATTTGTTGAATCATCCTGAGTACCTCGAACAAAATGCCACAATAGCCTTCATGTCTGCAATGTCGATGTGGATGACCCCGAAGAAAAAAGGGCAACCTTCAGCCCACGACGCTTTTGTAGGAAACTGGAAACCCACAAAAAATGACACCATGGAGAAACGAGTTCCAGGGTTTGGCACAACAATGAATATTTTGTATGGTGATCTTATTTGTGGGCAAGGTGAGATTGATCCAATGAATGTATTGATATCTCATTACCTATATTACCTCGACTTGATGGGAGTTGGGCGTGAGGAGGCAGGACCCCATGAAGTGCTTTCTTGTGGCGAGCAGATTGCTTTCAACCCATCCTATAAGTCGTCCTCTTGAATGGGTCTCCGTAATTCTGCTATGTATGTTGTAAGATGGGGAGCACCATCTGATTCAATTGTGTGGTTATCGTCTAGAGACGAGTATTTATGTTGCTCTGATTGTCTGTTTTACCTCTTATGAAAATACAAGTTTGGTCTTCGATGGATGTGTATTCGAATGGTAATATTTGTTTATTGGAATCTGTCATGACTCATGTAATCAGTCTTTTTGAGTTAGTTCTTTTGGAACTAAATGGAATTATTGGCGTTGTATGCTTCTTATAATAACTGTCAATAAAGAGCTAGGTGTGTTGTTGGTATGAAGGATGAATATAGTCAGTGTTCGTATTGTGTCCACATTTTACGATTTACGGTGCCATTTTCCAATCATAAAACTGGATCGTTTCATAAGAATTCGAAACCCAAAATAGTTTCCAACAAATTTAAGGTGCCATTCAGACGCATGAATGAGGAAAAACAGCATTATTATTCTAGGTTAATCTTATAGAGTTGATTCTAAAACATTTAGCTAGGATTTTACGCAGCCAGTGAATCATATAATTTTTGAGTAAGAGATTTACATCGAGACTTCAGTTGTTGAGCCAAAAAGTTCAGTCGGGAGACACATCTCAAGTGTGGAAGCCGGGGAAGAAATTATCACCAAAGTACAATTTTTCAAAATATTCTTGGGAACTATAAAATATTTCCTCCCAATAATTAAATGTAAATTACAAAATTCAAAGGCATTGTCCTTCTCCTTCAGCAGAAGCACAATTGATCACCTAAAAAACATGGGAAAAGGGAATGAAAATGTCTGTATCCCATCCACAAGCCGATCACCTCTGTCTGCTCAATAATCAAAGGCAAAATACTTTAAAAAACAGAGGGATGAAGCTTCAGCCAAAAAGACTAGACGAGTCTTTCTTGCGGGTATATCATAGAGAATCCTGGGAAACTAATTAAAAGTCAGCCCATTATACCTTCACTTCTCTGACTGTCCAAAGTACCTGCCGGAAATTGTTGCAAGAATATTTAGCATGACAACTTCATCATCAGCGTTTGCTTTCACAGCTCGTAAACTCGCACATTTTCTGAGTAAAGACCGAAGAGATGCGCTTGTGTCAGCATCAAGAGGACTATCAACAGCGACACAAAGAGCAAAGAGCCATAAACAATCTTCGCGAGATAATGTGCTTATGTTCTCGATTAAACTTATATGTTTTTTTAACTTTGATGTTCGAGCTGCTGAGTCCATTTCTAAAATTGAAGATAAGGCAAGACTGTCACTTGTTGTACTGGGTTCTTCCAGTGTATGTGGGGAGGAAGAAGCTTCAGATGGGCAGGAATCATATCCAGATAAGAAACTGTTGAAATATTCAAATATAACCGACTGAAATTCAATAGAATTTTCTGCATTAGATCCCTGAAGGTCGAGCTGTGAAAAACCCTGCAGGAAGGGAATAAACTGATTCAGGTCAATGACATATACGAGTTTCACAGAAAGCTTGGTGTGGAAGACAGCTCAATATTTCGGTGAGGGTTTTTTCTGTTTTGTTTCAGGAGCTGAAGTATGGCTCCAGTACTAGAACACTGAACAAAACAATCGGAGATGGCATTGCAGAAATTTCTGCATACGTATATAAATTTTTGGGAGGTCAAAAGAGAGAAGTATGAGCTAACTCTGAGCTAACTTCTTTACGAGCCAAATGCTATGCCTGATTCTACAAAATTGCAGTTGGCTGTCACAGTTGCCAACTTGGCACTGAAACTATGATGTAAGTCATGTGTATTCGGTTTAACTAGTTCAAGTGGAACAACAAATCAGTTTTATTAAGTTCTCTGTTTATCTTTCATATTTATCTGTAAATGTGAAACTTCTACTGTCCTTTTCCCAAAATAAGTAGCCTAAAGAAATTATCAAGAGAAATTATTGTGCAATAATGAAAAAAGTAAACGAATACTAAATATATTACTTTTAATAATTTTAATAATCATACAAGCGCTCTTGCAGATTTCTAACTGATTACTGCAGGTCTGTAAGACTTACAACTTCAAATTCAAATTTCAGTCGTTCAAGTATTGTCTCTTTCAATTTGCCAAGACACTCCAACGGAGGTGCAAACTTAAAAGTGAAATGCTATTTCAAGTTTGAGCAGTACTATAAGTAATATCTTGCATGAGTTCAAGAGATGAAGAAACCAATGCACAGGAGTCATTCACATCTGATTCTCATAGAACAAATGTAAAAATGTACAAACCTAGGCGGAGACAAGATAAAGGGACAAATGAAATATACCAGTCTAAGTTCGGAAAAATAAGCAAGGAAGCAGTCTTCCCACTGTTTGAGTGGCAAGAAATTCTCTGGACAATCTATAATTTCAGGAATTTGCGGAATATATATAGTCTGTTCTTTTCCAAGTTCACTTTTTTCAATCTTGGCAATCGCCACGTCCGGAATTTGCGAAGCTTCCCACCTAAATGAAAAGGCACCTCATGAGTTTGATCCCAGAACTTTGATGCTTCACTGGCATTTGTCAGTTCATTAAATGGGTCAAGTCTTTTTTTTGGATATAATCAATAATTATTTATGCAATTAAGAACCATTTTCAAGTCTTTTGTGTTCCCAGGTAATGTTAGGCTAGCTAGGTCTAAGTAAGAGTAACCTACATTTCCGATAGTAGTCTAATTTGGGTAAATTAATGGTATGGTCCTTGCACTGTGGGGTTTTCATCACTTTATTTCCTATATTACTCATTGATTCACTTGGGTTTTAGTTCAATACAAATTTTGCCAATGACAAAATTTTTCTCCATCTCCGACCAAAATTTGCTTGATAAATCATGTGGCATGCATGTTACCTTTGGCAACATTTTCACGAACAAGAAATGTACAAATCATCATAGAGAGGGTTATGTCAGAAAAGACATATATGCACCCCTACGACAAGACCACTCCAAGCAACTATGACCTTCCATAGCAGACACCTAAAATCCCTCAAAATATAAGATCAAATAAAAATTATAAGAGTTAAAAATCACACCTTACACGCCTAAGGTATTCCAGTCCATCTTGTGGAGGGCCAGAATCAAAATCAGGTTCTCCCGTTACCAAAAAGGCAGGCTTCTGAATGCTACTGTAATCTTCATCACTAGTATAATCAGGGCTGTACTCTTCTTCTGCACCTGAGCAGCTTATTTCATCATTGACAGGGGGACGGTATGTAGGGTTTAAAAGATCAAAACGTTCACTGCTATTTTCTGGAGGATGGCAGCAGTTTTCACCTGAAACAAATAAAGATTTCAAGAAACTTCATCGAATTTTCACGACGTTAAGAAGAAATGAAGAAAGATTGATCATTTTAAAATAACAGTAATCTTCCACGGTGTTCATTGTCACCACCAAACGCCAATTCATTAATGCAACAACTAATCAGCACTCAAACCAATCCTGTGTACCGTCACTTATTTTGTTCAGTTCCACAATTGAAGTCATCAAGGACCTCTTGAGTTACGAAATACTTTCAAGGAAGTCAAACTGAATATACTGTAACTAAGGAATGTTCAATTAACAACTCGTCAAAAGTCCAATCCAACTACGCCCCCAAAATTAATTTTTTATGCACAACACAAGAAAAAAACTCCAACTTCGCCCCCAAAATTAATAAGAACGACCGCGTAGCCTCTTCTCCCTTCCCCATTCAACTACCCATGCAAGCAATAGAAGCCACAACAAGCTCACTTGAGCGTAGAGCAGCATACCCATAGACGCAGGGGGAGTAGGAGCCATTTGGAACTGTGGCCGAGGATCGAAATCAAAGTAAATGGCAGGCTCGAGATTGTTATCAGAATTAACCAGATCATCGTACTCCAGAGCCACCGATGGACAGAGCCCACAATAAACCTCAAGCCACTTCTTCTTTTGGCCGTGCAAATCCTCAAACCTCAGTGCTTCCATCTCCATCCTGGAATAGACAAGTCCCTTCTTCTCTTTCTTTTCAAAGGTCATAATACCGTTAATTGTGTCCTTGTTCTTCCTATGCTTCGCTCGTGGCTTCTTCCCCCTTTTCTTCTCTGTTTCCAGGATATTCTCCTCTGTATCATCGTCACCGAATTTACCACTTATAATAAGGGGAGGAGGTCCAATCAACCCAGCATCTTCTTCAATCGGTTCTTGAATTTCTGAAACACCAATCTCAGACACGGTATTCAGCTTGCTTACTTCTGCCATCAGCGTCAGAGAAGAGACAGCCTAATTTAATTTGGTGTTACAGAAAATCTCCTCTATTCGACAGGCAGGCTGGCAGGCTGGCAGGCAGGCATTCACCACGGAAACTGTACGAGAGTTCGGTAGGTTTTTTTAGTAAATCCAGTCAATCCGATATCCAAACATCTTAATTCCAATTCTAGCCTTTACCTTAGCCCAAAAAAAAAAAACTCAACGTCGACGTTTCGTTTCACAAGTACGGAAACATCAGAAACCGGAATAGTCACTGATCAACAGGAGTGGGGGCTGGGACGTAAATGAACCAAATTGTTTGCAAGTTATACGGAGTTCGATTCGATAAAAAGCTCGTTTGAGTTTTTTTGTTGATCATATCAAATCTATTTCAAGCTCAATTTCGAGCTCGAAAAATTAATCAAAACAAGCTCAAACTTAAGGATATTCGGCTCATAAGCTTAAAAACATGTTCGATAATAGGCTCGCAAGCTCGAGCTCGCTTTTTTGGGTGGTTTGTAAGCTCGAGCTCAACTCGTTTAGGTGACTCGTCAGCTCAAACTTGGCTCATTTGTTGAGTTGACAAATAAAAATATTAGTATTAATGTCAATGGAAGGAATTGAAGTATTAAAGGAGTGAAATTATTGCAATGTTATTTATATGATGATATCGGTGTATGACGAATATTTGTTATTTGGATACTAGATATATTATTTTGGGATGCTCAATAATATAATGAGTTTATGTTTTTTTTAGTTGTTATTTTTGTCGTTTTGGTTATTTATGAATGAATTTATATGAGGATCCCGACTCATCGAGGAGAACAACCGATAGAGCTAGGTCATCTTATGTATGATTTAAAATTATCATAGATATATTTAATTTTTAACAAGCTCGAGCCTGATAATAAGAGCTCGAGCCTCAAACAATCTTAAACGAACTAAGTTCAAGCCTGATAAAGTTTAGTTTAGTTTGGATCTTTTATATCTCTAAGTAGGAGGTTAAAGTTTAGAATATCTGCCCCAACTTTTCAGGGAGCCGATGCAGTTTTTTTGGGAGCTGCTGCTGTTTCGTTCGGTAGATTAGCAGACGAGGGAAGATAAATTAGGGTGGTAATTTTTTTAATATATTTGAAGGGTACTTTAGTCCAAAAATAAATTCTTAATTTACAAAAATCATATAAAACATAATATCAATTTATAATCATACATTACATTTCTAGACCATAATTTGCGGTCACACCAAATGGAATCATTCAGAGAGGAAAAAGAATTCAATAGGCAAATAATAATAAATACAGTGTGTCAGTATTTAAAATCTGAAAGCAAAAGCAGAATCTTTAGTCTCGGGAGAACATCCAATTCCACATTCCGTCGAGGATATATAAGACATCACGGCCATAATGCAATACCGGCAGACCACAGCACTAAACAAACCCAACCAAATCACTTAATGTGTCAAATCCAGGCAAATAACGAACTCATAATTTTCAAGAACTTTCATACCAACAGCTCTGTGCAAAATTCACAATAATTCAAACACAACAAAAGCAGCACTACTAAATCTCCGGAGCAGGGGCAGGCGACTTCAACATTGGCTGCATAGCCTTCACAACAATGCTCATATTTGGTCGAAACTCAGCTTCATACTGCACACATAATGCTGCCACAGCGGCAAGCTGGATGGCCAAAAAAAATCATGATACTTTAATTTCTGCATTTCTTTTTTTATTTGTTTAACTGACAAAACATACAAGAAGGGAGGGGGGAGGGGGCACCTTAGCAACTCCTTTTGGAGGATATTCGCCCTTGAGTTTTGGATCAACACATTGTTTCACTTTGTCTTCGCTCAATCTTGGAGTGGCCTAAAAGTAAAAGAAAATACATTTTAAAAGTGTACAATTACATCAGAAACTTGGGACGGGGAGAACAGAATAAGGTTAGAGGAATCACCCAAGTAACAAGACTCTGCTGTCCACGAGGCATCGTGTGGTCAACCGGCTTCCTTCCAGTCAGAAGCTCTAGCAGAACAACACCAAAACTATATACGTCGCTCTTTTGAGTCAACTGCCCTGTCATTGCATATCTTCAAAAGGTTCAAGAAAAAACCATTAAATTATATTCCCTCAAATGAACTAATATCCTCGGTGATCTATGAGATGAAGAGGTTGATTGATTCAAGTGGATTGAAGTCTTCAAAAACAGAACCGGAATTGTTCAGGAGTTTTTACAAGAAAAGCAACAAGTTCTTAGTTCTTACACATCACCATCAATTTTAGCCTCTATATGAACATAACTAGAATATTTCAGTTGACAGCTTAGCATGCATCGTTACACCTGGTGCTTCTGATACCATCAACTATAAGCAGCTGGTACTAGTTTTTTTAAGATACAGCTGTTGTGCATTAGGCCTCAAGAGCTTACAAATCAAACAAATGTCCATTGCTAGAACAATTGTTCGGATTAGTTTGAAAATGACAACGAGCAAAGGGCATCACATAAAATAACGAGGACATTGTCAATAGAGTGATAGACCAAATGAAGCCAACTGTCCAATTGAAGTTTTTCTAGTGCAACCACATAGAATCGATAGTTTAAGCATGACGGTCCATCAGTATCATTGGATTTCAAGACATGTATGTTAGTTAATACGTGCCTACATGCAAGAATCACCAAATGATAGAAAATGAGTGAGGAAAGATTACTCTGGTGCATGGTAGCCAAAGGTTCCAAGAACTCTAGTAGAATGAAGGCGAGCAGCCATGTCAGGAGCCTGATTTGAAAGGTTAAAATCTGCAATCTTGGCTTTGTAGTCTTCGAACAGAAGCACATTGCTGGATCTGATATCTCTATGAATTATTGAAGGATGTGCTTTCTCATGCAAATATGCCAGTCCCCTTGCAGCATCAACAGCAATTCTTACTCGTTGCATCCAGTCAAGTACA
>NC_133311.1:22834042-22849621 GCF_012295235.1 Primulina huaijiensis | reverse complement strand
TTTTTAATATAATATAAATTATATATTAAATAAATAAATTTTGAACCTTTCGAGTACTTATTTTCGAGCAATAGTTCGAATAGTTCGTGAACATGCTCGAATCTTTCAAGCCGAACTCGAACTCGAGTTTTAATTCGAACTGAATTTGAGCAAATTTCTAAAAAAAAAAGAATTCGAACATGTTCGAACTTTTTCGATCCAAACTCGAGCTTAAATTATTTTGTTCAATAGTTCACAAACCTCCCGAGGTCCTTAATATTTTATCGATATAATATAATTACATATTAAATAAATAAATTTCAAACATTTCGAGTACTTATTTTCGAGCAATAATTCGAATAGTTAGTAAACATATTCGAACCTTTCGAGTCATATATACTCGAATTCGAGCTTGATTTCGAATTAAATTCGAGCTTTCGAATTTTTGTCATATTCGACTCGATTCTGTTCATTTATTCTCATAATATAAAAATGGTTTTTGTCATACTTGAAAAGTTCTCATAAAAAAAATTATAAAAGAAAATATTTATCATTATTGATGTTTTCACTTACCACACAAAACCTTTGGAAACAAATAGGAAATAAATGTTCAATTACATGTGGAGTCTTTTAATTTTATTTTAAATTCAATTTTGAATTTGAATTTGATGACTCTTGAAAAAATAAACAATATTTAAGTGTCTATATTGGTTATATCATTTCATTTAATTACGGTTATATATTTGAATTTTGTGTTACTTTAATATATTTAGTTATCACTACTATCATATTAAATAAAGTATAAATTTTTTATATTATATCACATTTTTCAACTTTTCAAAAGAGTGTTGTCGTTAATTTTGATATATTGATTGTCTTTAAATTACTATTATTATTGATATATATGTTAATGTGTGGGCTCGTACCACTGATTAACATTTAATTACTAAACAATCATGAATAATTAGTGTAAATAGCGAAAACGAGTTAAAAGTTTTCATTTTGACCTACAGAAATTTCGACAAGACCTCTCCGTAAATATTTCATCCCAAAATTTTAAAAAACACGACATCAATGTATGTTCGAAAATATAGTCAAGTTCATAATCTACAAAACCAAAATCCTATTGTCCCACTGGTCAGGACTAGACACAACACACCACACCACAAATCAAATCCAAACCGACGTAGAAACTTCACAATACAGCTACACATGACATATTCTCGGAAAAATATATCAAACAGTATAATAAATATTATATATGAGAAATCTGACACAAACCAATGCAACTCGTCAGATACCACTCGCTGACGCACCACCAGATGCGTCAAATCTCCGTGGATAACCTGTTATGACAACAAACAACGACAACATAAAAAGAAAACTTGGGTCAGACCTCAGTACGACAAATCAATAAAATTACAATGTATATAAACGACAGGTAATAATACCACGAAAATGCAATGTTGTGCGATGCATAAATGGTTAAATTAGAATAATGAATATCGGATGGAGTCCAAACAAATTGCATCAACAACAATGACCACCCGTGACATAAATGAAACATCAAATTGTCGCTCGTCCATGCACGTACCGTCAGGAATGCGGCTTGCAAGGCTGTTAGTCCCTAGTTGTCATCCAGGAATGTGTTTATTCCTATCACACTCGTCCATCTAATGGCTTGATATATCTCAACAAAATCAACATAAATCATTGTCAAAGGAGTCATGACTCAATATGCTATGACAACACAGAAAATTTATGAATGCATCAGATAAACATTCAATGCACATAAAAAAAGCATCCACTATATATTCTTACATGCCTATATAATTTATCAACTGATAACATGCGATTCAACATATAATACTACATAAATCAACAAGTAACAGATAAAAGTCATATGTATGATCATCACATGGCTTTGTCAGACATCGTGAAAACAATATATCTTTACCTAACTCAAATAATTTACTAAATACCACAATTTATACGAATCTTTTGAAGCTCCCTGAAAACTGGGTCATGTGACAAATAATTTAATTTTTATCAACTTGTCATTCATTTTATTAAATTTATTCAATCAACTTATTTAAGTCATTTTATTTCCCAATACTCACAATTGACATTAATCATTAGGCTCAAATGTTAGATTTAACATACTATCCACAATTTCTTTAATCTATTCAAGATCAAATCATCAAAGTGGTGCCTGATTTCAATGTGACGCTACTGCTTAAAGAGTGTATGTCCAATGCTAATACTACTAATATATACAATTACAATCAAATTTTTCAATGCATACTAATTAATGTTTAGACAAGTGATTCTTCAATACATGCTAATTAAATCACTAATAAAGACTCGGGCCCTCCCAAAAATAAAGTAGTTTCGTTCTTATGTGCTGTTTCTCACCGAAATAACACCAAATTTATTAAATGTTTACTTCATCTAAAAAAATATATTATGATTCGCAATGGACATGCAAATTCCTACTGTAATAAAATATCGAGCTAATTAGACCAAATTCTAGTTTGAATTAATTATTAAAAGTTTGTGTTTTGATATAGAAACATGTCGGGTGTTTTGAATTCCATTACAATTCTTCCTAAAATATTGTTAATCTATGAACCAGGTGGTGTGCACACGCCACAATTTTTATTTTTAAATATTATCAATTCTTAAGCTGTGAATTGATCGATGGATTTGATTCGAGAGAAATAGTTAACGGATGTATTTCAAATGACACTCACGTTCATTGTATTTGAAATCCACCACAATGATTCAAATCGCATAATTAGACGTTGAATGTATTTGAAATTCACTTAAAACTTGACCATCTAAGCAAATCAATAAATTTAAAATCAATGGATTTGAAACCAATCAACTCAAAGAAGATTAATAAACATCGATAGTTTAATTTATTTATATTTATATATAATTAATAATTTGGATCAATATCCGTAATACAAAGTTATACTTGGTTTTGGTTTGAATTTATTTATGCATGTGCCATATTGTCATCGTCAACTTTACAATCAATTTCATGTTACTATCTCTTCTTAATTAATTGTCAACTTCCTCAGATAGCAACTATAATTAGATATCGTATATAGCTAGCTAGCTAGCTAGCTCTTTGTATAAATCTCTTTTCTTTTTGAAATAGATCATTTATATAAAAAAAAAAAAAAAGGAAGCGAATAATAAACTTTAACACTTTGAAGGGATGGAATGCAAGTGATTTACAACGATAAATAGCAACCTCGACGACCGAATTGCATCAAAGAAAAAAAAATCAAGTTTTGTTATGAAGACGACAATATAAAAATCATCGAGTTCTTGAGGAAGAAGAAGACGACCATAGTGTTGCTGGTGTCGGGGCAACTGCTTTTTATTGTTCTCACTTCAACTTGATTTTCTTCTTTTGAGTTTGTCAGACGAGGTGATTTCTTGTGAATTAAATAACAGACCCTAAATTTATATAATTTTTTTGTAAAAGAAAAGTATGATTGATGCATGCTTTAAAATTTTTTTTCCATGCCTGTTTCCAGCGAGTTTTTTCCCCTTATGTTTTTCCAGGCTAACAATATTCAAAATTTGCGACTATGCCATTTTGTTAAACAAACTTTCTTTTATGTTTTGTTTGTTGGTGGGTCAAAATTCAAAGCGAAATGGAATAAGCATATGCAGCTTGATTACCACAAAACAATGTAATCTTTATGATGAGAATCAAGTAATCACCTAAAGTATTTTTGGCTTTTGGGCAAGTCTGGTGGTGGAATCCCCCGGAACACTATAAAATCAGATATTTTTCCCGTTATCGAGTATCTGAGTTTGTCGAGTTTTGAGTCAAAGTTTCAAATTCGAATATCACAAAACCTTTTGTTCTCACGTAAGTTTACTTAATGTACATGGTTTGCAAGTTTTTTGTATATATTCGAGATTTATATAATGTATATTAGAAAGATATTGACTATGAGTCTTTATTTTATCATCAAATTCTTTAATCTAATTATTTTCTAACAAAAAGCATAGTTTGTTATCATCAAATGAAGACCTAAATTATCGTATAATTGTTGTGTTCCGAATAAGGTGCAGCATCAATTCTCACGCAATTCCCAATGAGTAATCTTCTTTATTATTATTCCCACTCATGTGAGAATAGTCTAACACATCTATCCGCTTTTTTAGGTTATATATTATGAAAATATTTTAAAATATCTCTTATTTATATTTATAATAAAAAATAATATTTTTAATTATTTTTTATATAAGGAGTAATATTTTTTAATTGGTAAACCGAATAGAATAATTATTTCAAAAAATTGATCAATGAGACCGTATCACAATAATTTTTATGCTAAAAACATATACACTTGTTTCTTTGAAAGTGAATTTAGATTAAATAGTTCAAAATGTTGGTCAATCTCGAACACAAAGTTGATCGTTTTTGAAAAGTAATTTTCCCGTCATATTGAAAAGCACTATAATTCATTTATGTTTTTCCCCACAACATTATTTTTTTGTTTTAAAATTCAAAATTAAGGTTGCATTGACTCGTACTGATATTTGAAATTCAATATCAAGTGAATTTTATCAAACAAACAAATAGATTTATTGACGTTAATTTGAGATTTTCAACTTCAAGTACATCTATCTAAATACAACTTAAATTTTTTCTTTTTCCATATTTATCACATAATCAACTACATTTGACCAATATTTTCGTCATTTCCAATACCATAATCTAAAAAAAACCTTTTGTGAGATGGATTCATGAGTCAATTTTATAAGACGGATCTCCTATTTGGAACACTCATGAAAAAATATTACTTTTTATGTCAAAAATATTGCTTATTATTATACATATGAGCAGAGCTGACACGGATCCGTAAGAGTGTCTCACAAGAGCTCTATTAATAATCTAATTACTATATTATTTTATTTTTAAAATGATTTCAGCCAACAATATCTGAATCATTTATTATGTAAAATAATCATATTTTCCTTAAATAACTTAAATTAATCAACATATTAATGATAACAATAAACTAACAAATACATATTATATGATATAGTCTCACTTATCTATATCCGTGAGACATATCAACTCAGTCTATACTTGAAGAGAAAACAATAATTTTGACATAAAAAACAATATTCGTTAATGAGTCTGATCGAGTAAAATAGTTGTCCCACAAAATTGATTAATAAGACATTCTCATATGAGTTTATTTTAAACTAATTTACATTATATTTATATTTTAATGTTTTTTTTAATTTTCTTAAAATATATTTATTTCGACGAATATATATAAAGCATTGTTGACCAATCCAACTTGATAAACTTTTTGATTTGATAAACGGAACCCGCAACAAAATCGAACTAAAAGCCCCCGATAGAGTGGTGAATATATATATATATATATATATCAACTCGATGAAACAGAATTGTGATTGTCAAGAGTCACTGGGCAGCTGGGAATTTGTCACAGCCGTTCCTGGGGACTCACTATTTCATAATCACGTCGACTTCAATACATAAAATCCGTGTTGTGAACACCATTTATTTTAATTCATGAGTGAATGAATAAATTTTTCAAGGATCAATATAGGATTTGGTCCCTTTTATATCTGAATTTCCTTTTCTTTTTGAAAGGGAACCCTTTGAGCTTCTGTTGCGTTTGATCTAGTTTTTACCCCCCTAAATTTTGTGAGTAATCATTGTGTTCCAACGTAAACTGGGTAATTATGGTGAATTGGAAGAATGTTTGGACGAAGAATACATTGTTGGGTCTTACCTTGGGACAATTTCTCTCTCTTCTCGTCACTTCTACTGGATTTGCATCTTCTGAACTCGCCAAAAAAGGTTTTTGTTTTCTTTTTGTTAGTTTCAAATTCACGATCAAGACATTGATTTCCTTTTCTTAAAAAAGGTATGTTTTTTATTTTTATGGGCTTGAGTTGAGTCTGCAGTTAATTGTTATCTAGTAGAAACAATATTTCTGTCTCTTCTGTATACCTATGGTCATTGTTAGAATAACCGTTTCGTTCTGTACGCTTCCTGGGGAAAGCAGTCACTTTCCTGCGAACGAGAAAATATTATGTAAATATGTTATTTTAATTTTTTAAAATAGAAGACCAGGTTATGGCTTGACCTACAGCCATTCCAGCAACTCTGGTTAAACATAGGGGCTCTGGAACAAGGGTCTTTGTATTTACGGCATATTTATTCAATGTAACATGAAACATTTGTTTGGTCTCCGAATGCAGGTATTAATGCACCAACCTCGCAGTCTTTCTTGAATTATGTACTCTTGGCATTGATATACGGTGGCACTATGCTCTACAGAAGGCAACCTCTCAAGGTAAGCTTGTAGCTTTCACTTTGAATGTTATTGTTGAGTTCTCACTACGAAATTCAGATGGTCCGGAACAAACAGCTTAACTTCGACTGCGTATCAAAACTTGAGTTGCTTATGCGTTACACACCATTTTCTAGATGACAAAAACAAAGCCTGAGTCTTTATGCATTGAATATTATCTTTCTCATGTTTTGTTGCTTGCTTATACACTACACAGCATTTTTCTAGATGATAAAAACAAAGCTCGAGTCTTTATGCATTGAATATCATCTTTCTCATATATGGTATTGTTTTGTTGCTTCGTTGAGTATATCGTGTGCGAGATGCTTGATTTTAGCAGCCTTGATTGTCTTCTCCTGCATAATTTTTGGATATTGTAAGTGATTTAAGGGATGAGTTTTTGCCATTATAAACATTCCCTAAGCGTTTTCTCTCTGTAAGCAGGCCAAATGGTATTACTACCTTGCGCTTGGATTGGTTGATGTGGAAGCTAATTTTCTTGGTAAGTTTATATTAACTATGTGCCTAATGAATCCTATAAACTTTACATTAGACCATCAATGATGACGGATAGTGAATTTATAGTGCTTCATGTTAACGCCTTATCATCCCGCTAGCTGAGGATCCAAAGTGTGTTCAAGTAACTACCTGGAACCATTCGTCCAATTTTATGATTAGCCATGGATCTTTAAAATTTTCTGACTGGTTAAAAATGCACATAAGAAGCTTGTATAGAGTAAAATATATTTTAAAAAGTAGTATATCTTTAGTACAAATTATTTTACAATTTGTCGTCTTATCACTTCGTATGCATGCATGATAAATTATATTTTTTACTAATTTATTATTTTATTTGAATAATGATAAAATAAAGTTATAATAATCTCTATGATATTGATTTATATCCTGATCATTATTGTACGATAATAATAGATAATATATAATTTGAATATCAAACATTCCACTTTAGTTTGCTTTTTCTCAATATATAGTATGTGAATATTTTCGACATCTGTTTTATATTTTCAGAAAAATTCTACTGGTTATGAATTGTCAGTAGTTACCACTATAAGCTATGTTGGGTTTATTGTGTGAACCCAGCAAGTGATATGCTTTTTTTTGTGATTCTTTGATTAATCTGTAACATCGTCTGACTGTAGCAATTTTTTTTATATATTTTATGATTCATTTTGTTTATTCATAATGTAAGCTTAAAGCATGATTTTGTTTTTAATGTTCTCTGATTAATCTATAACATCCTGTAGTTTTTTTTTAAAATATGTGTTGTGATTTTATTTTTGGTTATTTTATTGTAAATTTTAGTTTTATTTTTTTAATGCCCACAAGACCATAAGTTTTCATGTATGCCTTATCTTATTGGTTTTGTTTGAGGGAGTTGTTAGCTATTCCGAGAATGTCTACCAACTTATAAATAGTGATTAATGTCTACCAACTTATAAATAGTGATTGCAGGATTGTATGTTGTAAACTTTTTTTAGCTACAAAATCCTCATAAAACATGATAGTAGGAGGAAGTGTGTCTTCATCACATTATACATCACAAAGTTTCAAAAGCTTTAATTTATCACAAGAATCATTATACATTGGACTGGACCAGATCAGATCAGATGAGGCATACATTTTACATTGTATACTGCAACTCGTAATATTTACCATCAAGTGTATGCTTTAATCTCATTTTCTGGAAACAGTTGTTTGAAGAGAAATAATGCAAAGCAGAATATAATAATATAAACATAAAAGAAACTGACATTTTTTATGTGTCTGATTGTGTGAGATTACAGAAGCTAATATCTTTTTGGCATAACAGTGGTGAAGGCATACCAGTACACATCAATTACGAGTGTCATGCTCCTGGATTGTTGGACAATACCATGCGTGCTGTTTCTTACCTGGTTCTTTTTGAAGACCAAGTACAAATTTAAAAAGTTTGTTGGTGTAGTCATTTGTGTTGCTGGCCTTGNGACCAAGTACAAATTTAAAAAGTTTGTTGGTGTAGTCATTTGTGTTGCTGGCCTTGTTATTGTTGTCTTCTCAGACGTTCATTCTGCAGACAGAGCTAGTAAGAAATTTTTTCAGCGTGCACCAGTTAACAGTTACCATTTATCGGTTATTTTTATTTAATCAAACTCCTTTGGAGCTGTACTTGAACAATTTTACTCTTTCCTTCTCGTCAACCAAGCCACTCTAAAGGTACCAAATTCATTTGGTTTTATTAATGCGAAGACAGTGGAACTCCGTAATCTAGTAAACACTGCTTGAATGACACTCTTTTCTCTCTTTTCTTTCATGTTCTTTTGATCATTTTCAGTTTCTGATGCAATAATTTTTTGAACCATAATTTATGATCATTATCATCGTTATAGGTGGTAGCAATCCAATAAAAGGTGATCTGCTTGTGATTGCCGGGGCCACACTTTACGGTGTTAGCAACGTCAGCGAGGTAGGTCGCTTTTGAATATTGCTGCTTAGAATTTTTAAATTTGAACTTCATGTTTGGAATGTGAATCTCCGTTGTTGGAAAATTTTGCCTGCATCACATGATGTATAATTCAGATTTCTTTTTCTGTTTATTAGACACAACGTTATTTGCTGCTTCTAATTCCAGTTTCTTTAAATTACTCAATTACTCACACAGCCTCTAGCTTCTGTATTTACTTTCTCCACCACGTGTGATTTTGTTGTGTTTCACTTGCTCAGTCTTATCCTTAATTTGTTCCTTGGACTTTTCATTTCTTCTTTTTCCTTTGTTTTTCTTTCTTTTTTCACAATTTCTTTTGCTATTGATCACCCCCAGCCTTTCCTCCCCTTTCAACATTTTCGAACTACCTGCCAATAGTCTTAAATTTCTAGACTTTAGTTCGACGAAAATCATTATTGCCGCCCATTAGTGATTTTTGTGGCTTGACGCCTTCTAGTTAAAAAAGATGGCTTCAGATCAATCTTTTTTGATATTCTTGTACTTTGAGATTTGAAGATTAATGAATCCTTGTGGTTTTGGTCTATGCAGGAGTTTTTCGTTAAAAGTGCTGATAGGGTTGAACTTATGGCCTTTTTAGGAACCTTTGGTGCCATTATCAGTGCTATACAGATGTATCCTTTTCTGTATGCTTTGAAGTTATTTTTCATATTATGGGTTGTCATGATGAACACAATTTTAGCTCATGATATTGTTATCTTTAACTAAGTGTACAGAAGCATACTTGAACGGAATGAACTCAAATCCATTCACTGGTCAGCTGGGGCGGTATGTCTCTTGTTCTCTTTCTCACTTACTCACTTTCTCTCACCCGCCAATTTACTTTATCTTCCTCCTTGCCATATTTCTTGTTTGTGTAAAAAATATACAAATGAGGATGTAGGTTCCCTACTTAATTATTTTTTATTATGGTCTTTTGGTACGTCGGACATTTACAGTCCATATTAGCATTGTTATAAGCTTATGACCACTGATTTTATTGGGGAGGTACCCCCATCGAGGGAAAAAATGTTAGTTTTTATGTGTATTTTTTAAAATTTATCTAGTTCGCCCCTTCCTCCAATTCCATTAAGTTGCCCTGTGTAGCCCAGCGATGAGAATTTCTTTGTAACTCCTTGCCTGGGTTGTTCCCAATTTCATATATTCCAGTGTAATCTTGGTTTGAAGCATGCACATATGCCTTTCAACACTAAAATACGAGGGTCAGGATTTTGTACATTTCTTCTGAGGCATAATATATGTCATCCAAGTTATTATGTTGCATGTATTTGTGTCCATAGTTTATTAGTGTATTTCAATATTCTTGGTGTATGTGCGAGGATATATCAAAACTACATTCTTTGTGAATTTTTTGTGGTGGTAAAAGCTATTTTCACGCTCACTAAACTGGACAATAAATATTTTAAATCCATGCAGCTGTAATACTTTCTACATTTTCTCGAAGCTGATTGCTTAAAATCCCATGTACTGTATTATAAGTACAGTCTCATGCTTGTGGAATTTTCAAAGTGCTTTTCTGGATCTCAAGTAACACTATGTTATTGATTTATTACAAAGTGCACTGGACTGGTTTGATCTTGATTTGACATCCTTGCTAATTTTTGTCACAGACTGTTCCTTTTGTTGGATTTTCTTTGGCCATGTTTCTGTTTTACTCTGGAGTCCCCATCTTGCTGAAGGTATCCTATTAATTCTTGAGCCTAATCCACATTGATTTAATGTTTTTAAAATTATTATTATGACTAAATTGTGCTTTATATTGGTGTTCGGCATTGTGTTCGGCATTTTAGTCTCAAAGAGTCTCCAATAGAAATTCTTTTTGAACATGTCATAGATGAAGTTGTATCTGTCACATGAAGTAGAAACTGTCTTAAAACCCATAATTGATGTTGAATCTTAAAATGCAAAAAGGCGTCATGATAGTGGAGATTTTTTTGATTCTCGGATAACTACTTTTATAGACATGTGTTAACAACCTTTGTTTAGCATATCTCATTCTTGGAAGTAATCTGCTTCCTTTCTCTACCACTTGCCATAAATTTTTCCTGCAAAAATGGCAGATGATGGTATAGGAGAATATCATAAAGTAGAAGAAATAATTTGCGATTCACCTTTTATATTTATACATACAAATAAACCCTTACTCCCAAGCATTTGTGAGAGTCATTATAAAAAAAGAAGAGGTTAAATTGCATTGGAGTATCTATGTTGGGATAAAAGGCTAAGTAACAAAAAGTTCTTAATTTCTGTATATAGAGAAGTCATTGGTATTCAGGATGCTTCATTTTTTACTCACTTTTACGAGATATTAAATTTCTGGCTCGGTGGATGAATCCCTTTTTTCTTCCAACTTCTCATGCAGATCAGTGGAGCTACGATGCTAAATCTATCTTTGCTCACCTCAGATATGTGGGCGGTTTTGATACGAATGTTTGCATACAAGGAAAAGGTCCGGAAAAACAACAAATGCAAATGAAAATAATATTTAAGTTAATTTTTTTTCCTTTTCTGTTTATGTTCCGAGTATGAAATATTTCAATATTCTCCAGGTGGATTGGATGTACTATGTAGCCTTTGCTGCTGTTGCTGTTGGGCTCGTCGTTTATTCGTGGTATGCAAATTTTTAGTTTTTTTATGTTCCCTGCACATTTCTTTAATTATTAGATAGCTGAAGTTAAAAGCATAGAAGTATTTTCACTTTGACTGGAGGCTTCACTCTTGGTGTAGGTCGTGTGCTTTTAAGCTCTAAGAAACAGCCCAAGAGTTGTACTCTGTCCATGTCGGATTTTATGTAGACTGTAATGGAGTTTGTAGATTCATCCACGAATTACTCTAGTAATATCAGTTAATCATTTTAATCAAGTTGGGGGTATATTGTGTAGTTGTCAGCCCGTTGTATAGATTCTTGCTTACACAGGCTCGTGGTCCCAGGGTATGACGCTAAGAACTGTGGGATTGCTTTAATAAAGCTTTTGCATCAATGAAATTTTTTTACTAATGTAGCATTTACGAATAAAATTAAAAATTTTGACTTGGTGCTAAACTGCAACAATTTCCATTGCCCTCATTGTGTTGGGAACTTCATAAATTTCCGAAAGAAGCATCTTCTGGATGCCAAACTCATGGTGATGCTATAGACTTCTCCGAGTCTTTTGTAACTTTGTTAATACATCAATATGTTAATGATTTCATTGTTTCATGAAATAATCAAATGCAGGGGTGATAAAACAGATCAAAACAGCGCAGAGGTTGCCGACGAGGAGGTTGAGCATAGCAAACGTTTTGATGAGGAAGCCGGTTTTCGTCACCAAGATCACATAGACATAGTGGGAACCTCGAAGTCTGGAGGTTCTAGTAAACATGGCGCTGCTTCTTCAAGTGGCACCGTGTAAAAGGAAACAGAATCGAAGAGATTTTGACAATGTTAAAAAGAATTGGAAAGAGCAAGATTCTTGTGTCCGCTCCTCCCAGATCCGGAAACATCATCCATCAATCGAGCTTCGAGGACGTTATGATTGGAAATTCGTTAATAATCATTTTGGATTTGATTTAAATAGGATCTACGATTGCAGACTGAACATCATCCATCAATCGAGCTTCGAGGACGTTATGATTGTATCCATCCAAATTATCCCCGTTAATTAAAGTCGTCGCATTATACAGTCGGCAATCGTAGAATACTCGAAAGAACAAAAGGACGTTGACTCTTGGCATTGTTATCGGAAAGTTACGTGAACTGTCAATATAGTTATGATCTGTCATATCGCCTTAGGAGAAATCTCGATTTAAAATATCATAGCTGGAAATTAAGATGAAGCTGCTAGACCAAAAATAAAAATGATATATCTCAGTACTGGCATAATCTATATATATTACTCTTCATTCCAGTCTGCTCATACCATTATTTACTTTATTTAAATAACAACAGACCGAATGATTATCTAAAACATATTTTAGGTTATTTGAAGTTTCTTTCAATCTAAAATAAGATCGTTGACTCTCGGCATTGTTATCGGAAAGTCGCGTCCCAATTCGGGAACAAATCATACATGTCCATGTGACTTCATCCACCTTCCCCAATATTTTATCTTCCAACAGCTCGAGAATATATATGTTTTCTTTTTCTTTTTCTTTTTCTTTTTTAATTCCGAAAAATATGCATCTGTTATATGTATGATATAATATTTGCTTAAAAAAAATATCATCTTGGAAAATTGGTCGTGCGTTCTGTACATCTCTTTCTCTATGGATCAATCAGCAAGTCTCTCCATCTATGCATAGAACTGAACGGTTATTACATAATATCAGATCCTATTTTTGGCATAAAATAGAGAGTTTCATTACTGGTTAGTCACGGAAGAGTGTTTCTCTCCCTTATTCGAATACCATTAGATCATGTAGATATATCATTATATGTTTATAGAAGTTGACATATATGTTGATGATCCAAGAACTCATAAACGGATAAATACTCCAGATGTAGCATAAAATACTGTATATGTACAAAATAAAGTTTAGTTTAAATAAAAAGATTTTCTCATTATATTGTACGAAGGATTAAAAGACCTAAATTTTTAACCACTGAATTTGAGATGTAATTTTATATTTGGGATTTTATTTATAGAGGAAAATTATTGTTTACTGTTAAAGATGAATATATTTGTCATTAATTAGAAGTAGAAATTTTTATTTTATAAGATATAGAAGAAATACGCATATTATTCATATATGTGTGAATATTTCTCTCACAGCCGAATGATTTTTATTTCTTGAAGAATGATTCCAACCAAGTTCCATATTATTATAAATAAATAGAAATATATATATAATTGTGTTACCGTTAATTTCTGATTGTGCATGTTCTTTGAAATTTGATTAATGCAACTCCACGGATGCTCATAATTGAGAACACCTGGATTTAACGAAGACTAAATACCCACTAAACTATAGTATTAATAAATTTATACCTCAAATAATCCCAAATTAATACTTTGATTATTTTTGTTTAAGTGGTTTGTTTATTTTATAAAACAATGAATTATTTATCTTCATATATACGTTGAATTCACATATTATCCGAATATAGCTAGAGTCGGATTTAATAATATTGTAGCATCAAACACTTGTCATTTTATAAAAAAAAATATAGATTGTGGTAATTGCGTAACTCAAATATTTTAAACTTTGCAAATAAACAAAACGTTACATTTCAATCGTTTATCAATTCGGGGATATTTTTGCATATATAATCCAGATTATGATTAAATTTTTATGTGAATTTATTTTAATTTAATGATAATATTCGATATGGTTTTCTACCATATAATATGGTGACGGTCGTAATTTAACATTGATTTGGACATTTCCCCTTTACATGTATTTAGGTCTTACGCCAGAAACATGCAATCGATTTGTTTAATCTTTTGATTCTCAATTTTTAAGATAATATGTAAATGATAAATTTTAATAAGTAATTCTTTTTCAGGACTCATCTTCACTCAAAATTAATATTACATGCATGAGAGTTTGTTCTCTTTTCAGATAATTAATAAAATGATCTTTTTTTTAAAAAAAAAAACTCTTATTTAAAATAAAATTTCGAATTCGACTATGTGAAAACAAGTGATGAAGAGTACAACATGCCTTAAAAAAATTCAGGGGTATATATAATAATAATAATAATAATAATAATAATAATAATAATAATACTAATTAAATATATGAATTCTTCAAAGGAAGTCATACACGTACATACAATCAGTGCGTTAATCATGCCATTAATTGGATTTCCAGAGCAATTGAGCTTGTACTAATCAATCATTCAACAATCATGTATTCACAAATTAATTAATTAAATTAAATTAAATCAATAAAATGATTATGCTATTCACATTCATTGAATTCAATCTTCAAGGAATCAATATTCTCATTTATTCAACGATTTATTTGCAAAGCACTGTCTACGTTTGGAGTAATATTCAAATTCTAAATATTAAAATTTTTTGAAGACTTTAATAATTTTTTTCAGTAAATTAAATTTTTTCACATAATTTTGAATTTTTAATAATAAATGTGGGTCTTTTTTTGGTAGAACCCATAAACCACATAAATAATTTATATGCATTAAAATTTTAATCGTTCAATGGGAAATTAAAATGTCTCAATCAGTTCGTTATAACCACCAAAAAGATTATTTTTTGTAAAAAAAAAAAAACTCAACGAGATTATATAAATGATGAATTCAGTACAAGTGTGCAACACTAGCTAATTTAAATAAATAAATGACTTAATTTGTCTTGATTTTGTAGACTGAGTGTACGCCTTCCTCAGTTGTTGTATCTCTATTTTCTATCATCTACTGCCAGACGTAACTATCAAGATTATATACACTTTGAAGAAAAAACAAAAAATTGAAATAACATAGGTTCGTTGACTCACACGTAACTGAAATTTGTGAGAGTTATAATTTGGAAATATATAAATTTTACCTACTTTTTTTATTATACTTATTCATATTTTTTAGTTGAGACGTATTTCAATCGACATACACAAAATACACTTATATAAAACGATCTCATAAGTCAATTGTGTAAGAAGAATATTTAAATCCGATCCGTGAAAAATTTTATTTTTGAGTGAATTTACGAATCAGATCTATCTATTTTACAAATATAGATATGTAAGACCAAAATATTATGTTTATCCCTTAAGAGCCTATGACTCGATCAATATATA